>NW_026974993.1:0-302788 GCF_030014295.1 Loxodonta africana | reverse complement strand
ACACACACATACACGTATGATGTTATTAACTTTAAAAGGTTTTACATTCTTATAACACATTTAACAATAGAGATTTGTATACAGAAGTTATAATAAGAGCCATCCCCACATAAGTATATTGTACCAGCTCCCCTGAAGTGTCCAGTGTCCAAAGATACACATGTACCCTTTTACACACTGCTTTTTGCCGGGACACACGTAAGGACATTCATTTGTTTGTTTTTATGGAAATTAGGTCACACTCTACCCATGTTTTTCTCTGAATCACTCTTCACTTGACAATTTTTCATGGTTCCTCTAAATCAGCAGACATGGAAGAAGCACTCTTTTTGGTTCTTCTCATTTTTAACTCCCACCACTCTTCTGTCAGTTTGTTGTAGTGTGGTGGCTTGCATGTTGCTGTGATGTTAGAAGCTATGCCACCGGTATTTCAAATACCACCAGGTTCACCCATGGTAGACAGCTTTGAGTGGAGCTCTGGATTTAGACAGACTAGGAAAAAGGACCTAGTGATCTATTTCTAAAAAAAACTGGCCAGTGAAATCTTACAAATAGCACTGGAACACTGTCTGATTGAATGACAGAGGATAACCCCTTAGGTTGGAAGGCACTCAAAATACGAGTGGGGAAGAGCTACCTCCTCAAAGTAGATCCCACTTTAATGACATTTCCTGATGGGGCATAACTCATAATGAGAAGAAACTGATGCAAATATCCTTTAATAATCAGAATGTGGAATGAAGGAAGTATGAATCTAGGGAAATTGGAAGTCATCAAAAATGAAATGGAATGCATAAAGGTCAGTAATCCAAGGCATTAGTGAGCTGAAATAGCTTGGTTTTGGACATTTTAAACTAGACAATGATATGTTCTACTATGCCAGGATTGAGATACTAAAGAGAACGGCATCATATTCATCGATAAAAAGAACATATCAAGATCTTTTCTGAAGTACAACACTACAAGCAATAGGATAATATCCACAGGCCTACCAGGACGACCAGTTAATAAGACTATTATTCAAATTTACACACAAATCATGAATGTGAAAGATGAACAAGTTGAAGGTTTTTACCAAGTTATACAGTTTGAAACTGATCAAACGTGATGCATTGATCAATCATTTAGAATGCGAAGTTGAAAACAAAGCAGACAAATCAGCAGTTGGAAAATAAGGTATTGATGATAGAAATGACAATGAAGCTTACATGATAGAATTTGGCAAGACCAGTGACTTATTCATTGCACATACCTTTCATCAGGAACATAAACGGTGACTATACTTATGAACCATTCCAGGCAGAATAGACAGGAATCAAATTTGTGGAAGGTGATGATGGAGAAGGTCAATATCATGAGTCAGAATCAGGCCAGGGGCTGACTGCAGAACAGACGATCAGTTGCTCATATTCACGTTCAAGTTGAAGCTGAAGAAAATTAAAACAAGTCCATGAGTCAAAGTATGCCCTTGAGTATATCAAACCTGAATTTAGAGACCATCTCAAGAATAGATTTGATGCACTGCACACTAATGATCGAAGACCAGATTAGTTGTGGGATGATAGCAAGGACATCATATATGAAAAAAACAAAAAGTCATTAGAAAGACAGGAAAGAAAGCAAACACCAAAGAGGATGTCACAAGAGACTCTGAATCTTGCTCTTGAATGTACAGTAGCTAAAGAGAATGGAAGGAAAAATAAAGTAAAAGAGCTCAATAGAATACCTGAAAGGGAAGCTGGAGAAGACAAAGTATGATAATATAATGTGAACAGATCTGGAGTTAGAAAACCAAAAGGGAAGAAAACACCTGGCATTTCTCAAGCTGAAAGAACTGAAGGAAATATTCAAGCCTCTAGGTGCAATACTGAACGATTCTATGGGCAAAATATCGAACAACACAGGAAACATCAAAAGAAGACGGAAGGAATACACAGACTCAATACACCAAAAAGAATTGGTCAACGTTCAACCATATCAGGAGGTAGCATAGGATCAAGAGCTGATGGTACTGAAGGAAGAACTCCAAGCTGCACTGAAGGCATTGGCAAAAAACACGGCTCCAGGAATTGATGGTGTACCAAATGAGATGTTTCAACACACGGACGCAGTGCTGAAGGCGCTCACTTGTCTATTCCAATATATTTGGAAGACAGCTACCTGACCAAATGACTGAAAGAGATCTATATGTGTGCCCATTCAAAGAGAGGTGGTCCAACGCAATACGGAAATTATCAAGCAATGTCATTAACATCAGACGCAAGAAAAATTTTGCTGAATATAATTTAAAAACAGTTGCAGCAGTGCACAGACAGGGAACTACCAAAAATTCAAGCTAGATTCAGAGGAAGACATGGAACATGGGATATTATTTCTGATGTCTGATGGATCTTGGCTGAAAGTAGAGAATATCAGTAAGATGTTTACCTATTTCTGTTTCCTATACAAGCACACTCAACTGTGCGGCTCATGACAAATTATGGATAGCTTAGCAAAGAATGGGAATCCCAGAACACTTAACTGTATTCATGCGGAATATGTACATAGACCAAGAGGCAGTCATTTGAGTAGGGCAAGGGGATACCGTGTGGTTTAAAATCAGAAAGTTATGTGTCATGGTGGTATCCTTTCACCATACTTACTCAATCTGTATGCTGAGCAAATAATCTGAGAAGCTGGTTTGTAAGAAGAACATGGCATTAGTTTTGGAGAAAGATTCACTAACAACCTATGATATGCAGCTGATACGACCTTGCTTGCTGAAAGTAAAGAGGACTTGAAGCAGTTACTGATGAACAGCAACCACTACAGCCTTCAGTATGGATTACACCTCAACATAAAGAAAACAAAAATTCTCACAACTGGACCAGTAAGCAACACCATGATAAAAAGAGAAAATACTGAAGTCATCAAGCATTTCATTTAACTTGAATCCATAATCAATGCCCACAGAAGCAGCAGTCAAGAATTCAAACAATGTATTGCATTGGGCAAATCTATTGCAAAAGACCTCCTTAAAGTGTTGAGAAAGAAAGATGTCACTTTGAGGACTAAGGTGTGCCTGAGCAAAGCCATGATATTTTCTATCACCTCACATGCTTGAGCAAGTTAGACAATGAATACGGAAAACTAAAGAACTGATTCATTTAAAATATGGTGTTGGCAAAGAATACTGAATATACCATGGACTGCCAGAAGAATAAACAAATCCATCTTGGAAGAAGTACACCAAGAATGCACCTTAGAAGCAAGGATGGCGAGACTTCGTCTCACGTGCCTTGGACATATTTTCAGGAGGGACCTGTCCCAGGAGAGGCTCATCATGCTTGGAGAAGCTGAGGGTCAGAAAAAAAGAGGAAGGTGCTCAACAACATGAACTGACACAATGCCTGCAAGAATGGGCTCAAACATAGCAATGATTGTGAGGATGGTTCAGGATCAGGCGGTGTTTCATTCTGTTTTACACAGGATCGATGGCATCTAACAGCCACAACTAACATATGTATGCGTATATATATGTATGTGTGTGTGTGTGTGTATGTATATATATATATATACCCATTGCCGTCGAGTCGGTTCCAACTCATAGTGACCCTACAGGACAGAGTAGAACTGCCCCACAGAGTTCCCAAGGAGCGCCTGGTGGATTCGAACTGCTAACCTTTTGGTTAGCAGCTATAGCTATTAACCATTATGCGACTAGGGTTTCCATACACACACACACACAGAAACACACATATATATACACACACACTCATATATATGTGTGTGTGTGTATATATATATATATGTTCTCTTCACTAGTTTTGCACCTCTAGAGATCCCAGGCTAAGACATTTGGTACCTACACTGGTTCTAGAGGAACCAAATCTTAAGGATGAGTTTTCTGAATTGATTCTCAAGTCTGGCTAATCTTAAAGGCACTGATAACTGTCTCCAGGAGTAAACAGGCTATTGTTAATCCATGGTGGAGGTGACAATAGAAATACGCAAAATACTACTACCACTGGATCAAATATTTGTGAGAGACAAGGCTCTGTCTGATTATATATTTGATACTTTTCTATAATTTTGTCAGCATAAGAATAATAAGGAAGCTGCTTGTTTGGTCCTGCTTTTGCTAGCCACACTGGTGAATGAAAGAAATGGACTCAAAGCTCAAGCACCACATACAAGATCTGAAAGCTGCCACTTGTGCCCAGAAAGAAAACCATATTTCTTATAGTAACAAGGCTAATGCTGCCAAAAATAAACTCAGATTCTTATCATTAGAGTGACTGAATTAAAGCGCCAGTTGAATATCCAACCTCAAATGGTGTCTGAAGTTAGAGTGAGGGCATTGATTGGGAAGAAATGGGATCCTGAAACTTGGGATGAGGACATATGGGCAGACAGTCAGAAAGCGGGGGACAATGAACCTCCAATTTCTGTTGAATCGCTCTTCCTAACAGAACCAGATCTTTTACTACCATCTGAAGAGATTCTCTAATTTTGCCTGCTAAGGCACCCTTCCCAGTAAAACAATTATCCCTTCCACCTCCATCTGATGAGATTACCCCAGCTGTGCCTGAAGTGTCTTGTTTGAGTTGTCTCCTGGGGTGGTGTCTGGGGCATTGCCTGGGGCATCACCTTAGGCAGATGCCTTATAAGACACGGCTGAACATCCCACTGCCACTGCCCATTTTTGCTTCTAGACCTATACCTAGACTTCAGTCCCAACAAGCCCCAAAAGGTGAACTATAAAGTGTGACCCAGGAGAAGGTATGCTAAACTCCAAAAGAACTGCTTGATTTTTCTAATATATACATACAGAAACCTGGTGAATATGTGTGGGAATGGCTATTCCGGGTGTGGGATAATGGTGCAAGCAACATAAAGGTGGATTAGTCTGAGTTTATTGATATAGGCCCAGGAAGCATGGATTCTTCATTCAGTGTTTCAGCTTGAGAGGTTAGAAAAGGATCTCATAGTTTATTTGGTTGGTTTACTGAAGCATGGATTAAGTGGTGGCCTAAAATAAATCAAGTGGAAATGCAGATCTGCCATTGTATAATGTAGGAGAAGGTAACCAAAGGCTGAGGGAAATTGGCAGGTTAGAATGGATTTATTAGGCTGGACCCACAGACCCACACACGGAGTGCCCAGGGGGCTTTCTTTTTACCATAGCGGTGAGGTACAAATTTGGGAAGCAAGCCCCAGCTTTACTGAAGACTTCTGTGGTTGCTATTTTATGTAAGTAAGAGTCCACAGTGAGAACTGCCCTAACTGAATTAAGACACCTAACTACAATGCAGTTGACTGGAGCCCATGGTGGTAGCAGCCAAGTGGTGGCACTCAATCAACAAAGACAAGGTGGGTGTGGTTACCATAACAGACAGTAGAGTCAAAGCAGTAATCAGAATAGTCTGCTCGCATGGATTTATGGCATTGGCTACTTAGTCATAGTGTCCCTGGGAGTGAAAGAACTGGGAAATGTACATCTCCTGGTACCTAGTGTCTTAGACATCTAGTGCTCCTGTAACAGAAATACCACAAACGGATGACTTTAACAAAAAAAATTATTCCCTCACAGTCCAGGAGGCTCTATAAGTCCAAATTCAGGGTGCCAATTCCAGGGGAAGGCTTTTTTTCTCTGTCACTCTTAGGGGAAGGTCTTTGTCACCAATCTTCCCCTGGACAAGAAGGTTCTCAGCACAGGGATCCTAGGTCCAAAGGATGCACTGCTCCTGACACTTCTTTCTTGGTGGTACTGAGGTCCCCCTGTCTCTCTGCTCTTTTCTCTTTTATATCTCAAAAGAGATTGACTTAAAACACAACTTAATCTTGTAGATTGAGCCCTGCCTCCTTAACATAACTGCTTCAAATCCTCGCTCATTAACATCATAGAGGTAGGATTTACAATACATTGGAAAATCACACCAGCTGACAAAATGGTGGATAATCGCACAATAGTGGGAAGCATAGCCTAGTCAAGCTGATATATACATTTTGGGAAGACAGAATTTAATCCGTAACACCTAGTATGCAGCTATCGACCTGTTAATGCCTTTTTCTCCATACCTGTTTCGAAGTATCACCAGAAACAGTGTGCCTTCTCTCTGACCTAAGTATATAAGGACCAAATAATATAGAGGAATCTCTGTTACATTTTCTCCATCTTACCGTTATTTGGCCTCATAGGCAGACCCAGTCACTTAATTGCACGGCAGAATGAAGAGATTAAAGCCCCTACATTCTTGCCAGTGGACCAGGAAGGTAGCTGCTCAGACATCAGAGAGCCTCAGAGAGACAGAGAACAGGCGGCTCAAAAGAGGGATACCATAAAGTTGTTTTTCATACCCCCCCACCTCCCATAGTTGCATATGCTTTGCTCTGACCCTAAGAAGTAGATCAATCCTTTGAGAACTGCATTATGGGTTAGAACACCAACAAGGTCCCAGACTGAGTGACACTCCCATAGATTACATCCAAATATCACCGCAAAGTCTTCAAAATCTGAACCGACATCTGAGCCACAGCATACAGAAGGTGGGAAAGAACCTGCAGCCTGAACATAACTGGGTCAAGTGATTCCTAAAACAAACAACATCAACATTTTCTGTAAGTCTTGGAATCATAGACAAAAACTTTAAAAAGCTACTTTAACCACGCTCAAAGAAATAACAGGCACACCTTAGAAAAATAGAAAAATACATAGAAACCATTCACAAATGAAAATTTTAGACAGGAAAAATAGAAAAATAGAGATAAATAATTCACTTGATCAGCTCTACAGCGGAATGCTGTTGACAGACAAAAGGATCAATGAGATGAAAATAGTTCAACTGAAAATATCCAATCTGAAAAAAAAATGAACAGAGCCTCAAAAAAATCCAAAAATATCTAACATTTATTTATTGGAATTCCATAAGGTGTAGAGAAAATATGTGGTGTAGAAAAAAGTATCTGAAGAAATACTGGCTCAACACTTTCCCAATTTGTTGAAAGACATAAACTTACAGATTCAAGAAGCTCTGCAAACTCCAACAAGTTAAACTCACATAATTTTACGCCCAAATGCCTCACTGTCAATTGTGGAATAACAAGGACCAAGAAAGTATCTTCAAAGAAGCTAGAGAGAAAACAACTCATTTCACACAGGAAAAACAATTGGAATGACTCCGTATTCATCATCAGAAGCCATGGAGGCCAAAAGGCTGTGAAAACAACATTTTTTCAACACTAAAAGAAAAGAAACATTAACCCAGTGTTCTATAGGCTGTTATTTCCTTCATGAGTAAAGGAAAAATATTGACATTCTCAGGTGAAGGACGCTTAAGAGAATTCATCGCCACCAGACTTGTTCTAAATGAAACACTAAAGGAAGTTCTTCAGGTGGTAGACTTGGAATTTCAGGAATTATGGAAAGCAACAAAGTCGAAAGTACCTTCTGAAGTTCGCCCTTCAGCCAAAGATTAGACAGGTCTATAAAACAAACAGTAACACACGTGAAGAAAGTGTTTCTTAGTTCAATCGTGTGTATGAGACCAAAAGTGCAAAACCTGCCCAAAAGCACAGAAAAGAGGGCAGGATGGAACAGGAATCATGGCAGATGGAAACGGGGAACTGGAGCATAGAAGAGAATACTGACACATCATGAATATTGCCACCAATGTCACAAAACAATTGTGTATAAATGGCTGAACAAGAAAGTAATTTGCTCTGTAAAGTTTCAAGTAAAACACAATAAAAAATTTTTAAAAAGTGGTAGGTATCTGGGTAAACATATTATGCCAACCCTGCTGTCACTGCACAACACGGCGCAGGACTCCCCTCTTTGGAAAGACTTTCTAGCCTATTGGAAACACTTTGGAATATACTCTTGGTGGCAAATTAGTATTAGAGAATGGGATTAATTTTGAAAATATGAGATGTCTGTACTCATGTCTGGTGAATAAACTGGATAATAACATTTTCAGAGCGAAATGAGATGTTCTAACAGAAAAATAGGCCTGAATTCCCACGTGGGCCATGAGCCTACTACTCTGAAGGCCTTTCCCAGAGAGGCATTTCAGTCACTTCTAGAGCAGCAGGAGCACTGGGGAATGCATGTATCAACCTCCCCCAGGGCCTTCTCTGAGGGGTAAGTACCTGCTTTAGTACTGAGTTTAGTGGTTCATAAATAGTCATTCTGCATAAGGTCTTCGGGTTCAAGTCTGTAATCCAGCTGGGATTTCTGTGTGTGTTGCATCTCTGCATCAAAAGAACATACTTCTAGAAGCAGAATGCCAGGAGAGAGGCGGTTGGGCAGTTGGGGGCGGAGGGTGCTGCGCAGACAGGGGTGCCCAAGGGAGGCACAATATAGTCATTCTGCAGGAGGTCTAGTCATTCTGCATAAGAATTAGAATGCTTCTGTCAATGCATAATAGTTTACATGCAGGACATAAACAAAGTGACTGAAGGACAAAGTCGAATAGTAAACCAAGCCACTCCCCGTCAGTCCTTACCTGAGAGGGTCTTCACAAGGACTTCCGGGGATGGAGAAGGACACAGTAAACGCTGATTTATTTTACCTCTTCCTTCCTCAAGAAACAGGAACTGGTGTTAAGATGTCAGATGTCAAGCCCCAAACTCCTCTTCTGTTCTGTATTTAAGCTGTATAATAAAACTGGGAATCAGGCAATCAGCCGTGAGCAGACAGACCCAGGAGTATTCCCAGTGCCCCACATCTTTGAGCTCCAGTGAGATTCTGTTCTTAGTTATTACGTTAGCAGAGGAGCTGAAAGACTGAAATTCTGTGTTTTAAGGCAACTTGGGCTTCAAACAGTCACTTATTGCTAAAGTCGTATTTCTCTATGTTAGTTTATGATCCTTAACTCAAATCCGGAGTTTGGAGCTCATTTTGATAACTCCTCATTAGTCTGCATAGACTAGAGTCTGCTCACAGTCAGTGATGAGAATGGAGGAAACAAAGTCCCTAGCCCAGAGTAGGGACTGCTCCCCATATTTGGGGCAATGCCCCTGGGAAGCATTGGCGAGGTGCACTTTGGCCTCTGTGGCTTTGCCTTCTGCTCCTGGAATTGCACCCTGGGGGCCTCCATATGCAGACCCAGAGTCCCTGGGTGACCACAACTCCCGCCCTTCTGGGTCATCCTCCGGACACACATTGTGATATGCTTCCTGCCCTCCTTTCCAGCATAAGCTCTGCGATCACAAGTGGCAGAACCAGTTCTCAGGTCCAGACCCTAGACCTTGCCCTCCTTGGCCTTAGGCTTCCCCTAGTCCTGGTGGAACTTGCAAGCACCCGGCTGGGCGGGCTTGGGCCTGTCTCAAAAGGCTCATGGCGCACGCAGGTTCCACCTCCTTGGAGTCTGCGGGCTTGCGGTGGGCAGCCCGGCATCTCGTGCCTCCCTCGGGCGCCCTCTCTGAGCAGCAGCTCCCCTCCCCCTACCCCGCCAACCACCCAACAGTCTCACTGCCTGCTTTCTACTTCTAGAAGCACGTTCTTTTGATGCACACATGCAGCACAAACAGAAGCCCAGCTGGATTACAGACTTGAACCTGAAACGCACAACTTTAAAACTACTAGATTGGGGGAGGGGGTGTATTGGCAGTGAAAAAAGGAAAAAAAAAAATAAGAAAAAGAACAATTACAAAAAAAGTATTAGAAGACTGTATCCTCACAATATGGACTCAAGAAGGCTGCGGATACACAACTGCGTAGATAGCATACTGTTGTCTCTTTCTTTGCAAATAAGTCTTAAATGAGGGAATTTGGTACCGGGAAGAGTTGCAGAGCCTGACTTTGGGGAAATCTGGGATTGATGAATTGGCTTGCATGAGGCTACAAGCCCTGATAATCAATATTTAAAGATGAGATTCGAGCACCCTAGAACATGCATCAGAATTTTTTCTAAGTAAATTAGCACCAGAAGATGCCTTTAACCACTAAATAAAGTGGGTCAGTAGTTCAACATCTCCCTACAAAGAAAACGGCAGACCTAGATCGTTTCCAGTCAGGTTCCAGCAAACATGCAAGAAACAGTCATTTTAATCTTGTACGTAGTCAACAGAGATTAGAAAATCATGAGATATTCCCCTAACTTGATCCTTAAGGCTAGTTTAAAATTGATAACAAACTAGAGAAGGATAGTAGAAGAAGAGTTAGAGGACAAGCACACTCAGTAACTGAGATGCAAAACCCTACGTAAGACGCCAAGCAAAGGAAATCCAGCAAAGTATAAACCACGTAACATGCCATGATCAAGGCGGTTGATTGTAGGCATACAAATTTGAGTGAACATTAAAGATTTAGTAATTTCATTCACCACATGCATAGGTGAAAGAAGAGAAGACATATCCTCACCTCAAGAGATGGGGGCAAAGCAGGTTGATAAAATCCAATCACACGGAGAGATAAGGGCTAGGAGCAAACATGGAACAGAAAAGGAGTTCCCGAACGTGGAAAACTACAACTAGCATGATAGTTCATGGTGACGTGTGGGACATTCTCTTTAAAATTAATAAACAATAAAATAAGGGTGCTTCTATCATTACTTTTATTAAACATTTAACACTGGAAGTGTAAGCTAGTACAAAAAAACAAAAAGTATAAATGCTATTCATAGATTATAAGACTGTCTCCATTGAAAACTGTAGAAAATACTGGAATTAATAATAATCATAAATATAAAATAAATTGAAATTTCAATGCATCACCATCGAGCTGACTCTGTCATAACTCTTAGGTGAAAGCAAAGGACACTGATAGGGAAAGAGCAGGTTCGGGTGGGCTAGACCAAGGAGGGAAGAAAATTATTCTGCACTGGGCTGAACTTATAAGCACGGTTATGTGTGTTAGTTACCTAGTCCCTCCATAACAAAAAATATCACAACTAGATGGCTTTAAAGAAGAGAAATTTACTTTCTCACGGTTTAGCAGGTAGTCGTTCGAATTCAGGGCATGGCTGTAGTGGGAGGTCCTTCCTTGTCTACCTCAGCTTCTAGTAGATGCCAGCAATCATTTGTGTTCCTGGCCTTCTAGAAGCATCTGTCTTCTTTGTCTGTCTTCCTTTTCACCTGTTTGTGTCTGTGTGTGTTCTGCTCCTTTTATAACTAAGAAGAGTTAGGCTTAGGACCCACCCTACATTGGTATGACCTCATTCACATAATAAAAGCAGGCCCCCTCTTTCCTAACAAGGTCAGATTTACAGGTACCGGGGTTAGGATTTCCACATACATTTTGGAGGGACACAATTCAATCCCTAACAGTCGACTTACCAGATACTCTGGATTGAGAGTACTCGCATGAACACCTGAGAGTGGTTCCAATTCTTTGCTACATTCGTTGGCTGAAACTTGTCTCAATGGTCATCCATAGGAATGCTGGAGCAATTTATTGTGTAGGACCTAGCCAACCATTCCTAATCACGTCCATTGTGTGGAAAAACACACAATCCCATCACTGAAGCCTTGAGAAATTCATCGATAAGAATGGAATGGTGGTTGGAACCAAGAATTGTTTCATAGCCTAGATAACATGGTGTGGGTGTTAGATATTCACATGGAGATGTCAGGTAATAAAACTTCACCCCACATGGGGATGTCAAGAATAATACCAACAGCTAATGTTCATTGAGTACCTACACTGGTGCCAGGCACTCCTGTGCTTTCCCTTTCATGTTTGCTTTTCATGATGGCCATATGAGGAATGTATCATTATAATGCATAAAGAGGTCAATACAGAGAGTTAGGCTGACATTTCAATATATGAGTCTGGACCCAGGAGGAGTTTGAATGGATGGAGGTATAAACCTCACGTCCTTAGCTACAAATAGACAGCAGTAAACTCACTGAGGCATCCTAGAGGGAGGGTGTCAATAGAGAGAGGAGCAGGCACCAAGCCCAAGGGTACTCTGGTATCTAGAAGCCTGCCAGGTGAACAGCAGCCAACAAGCCTCTCTGAAGTCCAGTGTGGTTCCTGGAGGGTTGTCTGTCCTTGCTCTCAGCTGCATTTCCCCAGTGCTCCTCCCACCTGCACTGGGTTGTCCCCTTCATGACGACAGGGACAGTGTGTACCTTTCACCACTGTATCTGCATAACATAGACTATTTCTGGCCCATGGAATATACTGACTGAATGAAAAATAAACAAATGATAAGGACGTAAAATGCTTCGTAGTTGATACCTTGGGATACATTAAGGGGCTTCATGAGTAAGAGGGAGAAAAACTGATCAGGGCTGCTTCTGAGACCATCTCTTAGGCGTAAAGAGTGTTAAACAATAATTAAACAAAGAGATTTAATGGCAGAGATGTATGTTAAAAAGATGTAAGTATACATTGAAGATTACTAGAAACATGCACATTTATTATTGCAACTATAGTTCAAATTGTTAAAAAACATATACTACATGCACACAGAATATTATAAAGTAATTTAATGCCCTCATTAAAAAAAAACAAAAAAAATTTATCATGAGAAAAGACTAATGATGAATGAAAATATCAGGATATAATATCTGTGTTAATGTACATAAATGTGTGTGCTAATACACACATAAAACCAGTTGCCACTGAGTCAGTTCTGATTCATGATGACGCCAGTGTGCCAGAGTAGAACTGTACTCCATAGGGGTTTCAGTGGCTGGGTTTTCGGAAGTAGGCTGCCAGACCTCTCTTTCACAGCAATTCTGGGTGGACCTGAACTCCAACTTTCTGTCAGCAGCTCAAGATATTAACCATTTGCATCAACCAGAGACTCTAATACGCATACATGCCAATGTAAGTAAGATAACAGACATATCGGAACGTTAATAATTTATTCTATGCATTACGTATGTTTTCTTGTTATTTATTGCATATTTTCCCATTGCTTCCAAGTTTTTGAGGAATAGAATGTACTTCTGGAAAAATTCATGAGAGATTTTTAAGTAATGAAATAATTAACAGAAACAGAATGAGTAAATCTGTGGCAAGGCAGCCCATGAACCCAAGATTACAGTAACACTGGTATGAAAAGGAGAATTGTGGAGTCCTGAAGCTCAGTGGTCCCATGCATGCATCAGGAAAGAGGGAAGAGCAAATAAACGAGGAGAAAATACAGTGAGCCAGAGGAGTGGGAGCCCTCTGTTGTGGGCACAGTTTTCTCATGAAACTTTAGATGGACACAATGGGTGGGATTATCCACTTCCATCACAGAAACATTTTTATTACCCTTGATTTTAACGGAACTATGTTATAAAAACAAATGATAAAATAAAGTATAATAAAAGAATAAATCTCATAGTGGACTACTATCATTTTCCCCAGCCACTGAGGAGGGCAGGAGACACACACGGGAAAGAAGATGGAGCAGTGTGAAGAATCATGCTTAGTGAGGAGGGGAGTGTTTCTGAGACAGGCCTTACCTGCTACCACCTAGGGAAGTAGGCAGCCGTGCAGGACCAACTGGAAGAAATGGCACATTATTTCTGAGACCTACTCCAGCTCATAACAAATTATGGATAACATGGGGAAGAATGAGATTTCCAGGACACTTAATTGTTCTCATGAGAAACCTGTACATAGAAAAAGAGGCAGTCATCTAAACAGAACAAGGAATACTGCATGGTTTAAAGTCAAGAAAGGTGTGCATCTCCATTGTATCCTTTCACCATACCTATTCGACCTGTATGATGAGCAAATAATCCGAGAAGCTGGACTGTCTGAAGAAGAATAAGGCGTCAGGATTGGAGGAAGACTCATTAATAACCTGAGATATGCAGATGATACAATCTCGCTTGTTGAAAGTGAAGAGGCCTTAAAGCATTTACTGAAGAAAATCAAAGACTACAGACCAAGAGCCTAACAACAGGACCAATAAGCAACATCATGACAACGGAGAAAATGTTGACATCGCTAAGGGCTTCATTTTACTTGGATCCACAATAAACACCCACGGAAGCAGCAGTCAAGAAATCAAACGACACATTGCATTGGGCAAATCTGCTGCCAGAGACCTCTTTAAAGTGTTCAAATGCACAGATGTCACCTTGAAAACTAATGTGCGCCTGACTCAAGCCATGGTGTTTTCAGTCACCTCATACGCACACGAAAGGTGGGCAATGAATAAGGAAGACTAAAGAAAAATTGAAGGCACTGAATTACGGTATTTGCAAAGAATATTGAATATACCACGGACTGCCAAAAGAATGAACAAATCTGTCTTGAAAGAAGTACAGCCAGAATATTCCTTAGAAGCAAGAATGGCAAGGCTTCATCTCACATATTTTGGACATGTTGTCAGGAGAGATCAGTCCCTGGAGAAGAAAGTCATACTTGGTAACAAGTGGCCACAACAACCGGCTCAAACATAACGACGACTGTGAAGGCGACAATAGGTAGTTTAACATACATTTTGACCCATACGAATTAAAATTTAAACAATTATTTCATGCCTTTTTGTAGCGGTTTCAGAATATACAATTAAAATAAATGTAAACAATTAATAGAAAAAATCTCTGAAAATAACATTTAATTTTTTAAAGTCACTGCTCCATAGCCCAAATCTAAATGGCTTGATATAAAGCACTGGTATTTGTGATTCACAAAAAGCAGGTACCAATTCCTGAACAAGAACTGAAGTGACAGGAGAAACTCCCCATGCTGTTAGAGCCCTGAGTATGGGCCCTAATCCAATAATCTGTCCTCATTAATTCCTTTTCATTTCATCTCTGTGAAAGAGGGGAGGGAGAAGGTGAGAGAGGGTTACATGTGCCTATTCTGTTCTTTAGCATCTAGTTCACTGCCAGGAACAACTATTCATAACAGGCTACAAAACATTAAAGTACAAATAAGGAGGAAAACCTCCTAGTATATATATGTATTAGGTGGCACAAAGAGTTAAGTGCTCAGCTACTAACTGAAAGGTTGGCAGTTTAAATCCACTCAGTTGCCTTGGAAGAAAGGCCTGGCAATCTACCTCCAAATGGTCACAGCTATTGAAAACCGTATGGAGGGCAGTTCTACTCTGAAAACTCACGGGGTCGTCATGAGTGAAAATCTACTCAACGGCAAGTGGATTGGTAATCTATATATGGCATAAATGTTCGGAAAATTAGTTTCTGAACATATACACGGCATACAGAATACACTGCACATTAGTATTATGTGCCAAAACCCACTGTCATCAAGTCGATTCTAACTCATAGTGACCCCAAAGGACAGAGTAAAACTGCCCCATAGGGTTTCCAAGGCTGTAAGTCTTCACTGAAGCAGACTGCCACATCTGTCTCCTGCAGAGAGGCTGGTGGGTTCGAACCACTGACCTTTCAGTTAACAGCCAAGTTCTTTAGCCACACAGCCGCTAGGGCTCACTGCTGTCATGTACAGTGATTACATAAGCAAATTCTGAAACAAACTGCCTGGGTTTAAATCCTAACTCAATCTATCAGCTGGTTGATCTGGGAATGTTACTTTATCTCTCACTGCCTCAGTTTCCCATTTCTAAAATGGGTCTTATTCAAAAGGTTGTTACGCAGGTTAAATAAAACACACAAGGCACTTAGAAAAAGGCCTTACACACAGAATGAACACAATAAATGTTAGCTTTCATAATTATTAAGGGAATACAAACAGCTTAGTTGAAGAAACTTCCATTGAGAAATAGTTGCGTTCCAAAATTCATGTGTAAAGTCATTTACATCAACTGTTAAAGTTGTATGTTTAGATTCAAGTGATTACTGAGGTGTGTTATGATCTTGAACAGAGTTCAGGGGACTATACAGGCTGACTCTGCATGCCCTTCTCCTGCACATCCATTCCATCTCCCTTGGAGCCCAGACATCATGTTATCAATTAAACCCCTCCCACACTGGTGGTGTACTGTTTAAGAGCTATGGCTGCTAACCAAAAGGTCATCAGTTCAAATCCACCAGGCGCTCCTTGCAAAGTCTATGGCACAGTTCTGCTCTGCCCTATTGGGCCGCTATGAGTTGGAATAGACTCAGTGGCAATGGGTTTTTAATGGGTATGAGTTAACTGTTCAGTGCTTAAAGACATACCCAAAGCAACCACGAACACAAAAGTATAGTAAAAAGTTCTTATTTCAGAATAGCAACACCTTTTTCTAACACAGTGGTGAATTAGGGTGGACTGTGGATCAAGAGGAGGCCTGGTGGCATAGTGGTTAAGAGCTCAGCTGCTAACCAAAAGGTCAGCAGTTCGAATGCACCAACTAGTCCTTGGAAACTCTATGAGGTAGTTCTACTCTATGCTATAGGGTCTCTATGAGTTAATATCAACTAGGGTCTGTACGGGTTGGAATCAACTTGATGGTGACAAGTTTGATTTGGTTTGGATTAAATTATGACCCTAAAAAACGTGTGTTTCAACTTGGTTAGGCCATGATTCCCACTATTGCCTAGTTGTCCTTCATTTTGTGATTGTAATTTTACTGTAAGAGGATTAGGGTGGGATTGTAACACCACCCTCACTCAGGTCACCTTTCCCTGAGGTGTGGCCTGCACCACCTTTTATCTCGCAAGAGGTAAAAGGAAAGGGAAGCAAGCGGAGAGTTGGGGTCCTCAGACTATCAAGAAAGCAGCACCAGGAGCAGAGCATGTCCTCTGGACCCAGGGTCCCTGCACCTGAGAAGCTCCTTGACCATGGGAAGGATAAGGACAAGGACCTTCTTCCAGAGCCGAAAGAGAGAGAAAACTTTCCCTTAGAGCTGATGCCTTGGACTATTAGCCTACTTTAATGCGAGGTATTAAATTTCTCTCGGTTAAAGCCATCCACTCATGGTATTTCTGTTATGGCAGCACTAGATGATGAAGACAGTGGGTAAAGGTGGAAGGGGTGGATGAAGGACAAAAAAAGAAAAATGGACAACAAGAGAAATATAAGAATTCAGAGAACTGTGAAAATTTAATTCCTGAATATACTTTCTTTCTCCTCCCTGTAACTGTAAGGACTTTTCTCATATACAGCATATATAAGTAAATCCTTGCAATATTTAAAACACTTAGATTTTTGTAAAACTCATTCTCTGAAAACTCATGGTGGCCCCATTAATTTGTGGCTTAAAAACAACTCAGAACTAAAAAGAAGCATAAATAAATAAATAAAGGCACTGCTGTCATTTGCGGGTGATGTTCTTTTCCTGCTATCCACAACCCACACACTTGGGAGTTAATTTTCCAGGGTCAGTGTTCACAGACCATCCTCTTTCTCTCACCACCACCCCACCACCCTTAATTATTTAGAAAAGGCAGGGCCAGTCAGTGCTCCAAACATCAAGATTTCTCTCTAAAATGCCAACTCGCACTTGGGGAGCAGGCTACATTCTCAGCTATCAGCAATTCCACTAGCCCCTGCAGATAAGGAACATGTCTCCACTGAACTGTTCGTTGTAATTAAAAAAACAAAAAAAGTAAAAAACTGTTTCTTAAAACCAGAAAAAAAAAAAAAAAAACAGGCATTTCCCTATTACCCACCCACCCCACTCTCCCACACCGAGTGCTCCCCTCACCACACACACACTCAAATATTTCCTACCAAGGGTGTGTCCCAAGCTCGGGGTCTGGCTCCGCTCTTCTTTTACACCTCTTGGAGGCCTCTGGAGAAACCATACCTTTGGTTGGCAATTCCCTGAACCCTGCCTATTTAAGCTGGCACTTATTCAAAAAGGCAGGTGAGTCTTCAAGTCAGGTTTTTAAAAGGAGTTTAAGAGGAGCCAGGTGATATGCCTACTCACCCTCAAGTTTCTCAAAGGTAATAATTTCTTGAGATGTTTACAATGTCTCAACTATGGGTTAATTAAATCCCTTAGGATGGTGGGCATAGGAAAATCCTGCATCTCAATGCCCCCCACTTTGAAAAAAAAGAGGGGGAATCTCCAAAATCACAAATTTGAATTTCTACATACTTGATTGAACTAAGGAGTAAGTTCCTCATGTGTGTTATTCTTGGTTTGAGCTTGGTGGTGCAGTGGTTAAGAGCTCAGCTGCTAACCAAAAGGTCTGCTGTTTGAATCCAACAGCTGCTCCTTAGAAACCGTATGGGGTAGTTCTACTCCGTCCTATAGGGTTGCTAAGAGTCAGAATTCACTGGATGGCAATTGGTTTGTTTGTTTTTCAATCTTTGGCTGAAAGGTAGACTTTGTTATCAATTTATTAAATCAACTGGTAATTTGCTGGATATTTCTCATACAGGAACTTATGATGTCTTCAAATCCAGCCAATCAGGTTTAGGAAGAGAGAAACTTCTCTACCTTAGCCTCCCTGCCACTCCCACACCTTTTTCATTGATTTCCATGCCCTGTTTAAGTAACATCACTCCTCACTTCTCACTGTCTAGGTTATCTGAGCCAATTCATGGCAGTCAATTCCACCTGAGCCCTAGGATACCCTCATTTACATACTCTGCCCTGTTCCTTCACCAATGGCTGACCTCACATCTCCCCTTGAATGTCTACTAGGCATCTCAAACTTAATGTGGTTCAAATAAAATTCTTCGTCCAAGTGTCTTATCTACCTCCCAGTCTTCCTTATCTCAGCAAATGTTCTCACTATCCTCTGGATTGTTCAGGACAAAAACCTAGAAATCATCCTTGATTTCTCTCCTTTATTCAAATCTTGCATCCAATCCATTGACACATATTCTGGACTCTTGGCGCTACCTTAAAATAAATCCTGACTCTATCCACTTCTCACTACCTCCACCTTACAGCCACCATCATCTCTTGGTGAAAACTGGACTCCGTGCCACCGATCTTCCCTCTTACAGTCTACATAACAGCATCACCTCAGTGCCTTCTCATGGCAATTAGGAAAAATTCCCAAATCCTTCCCATGGTCTTTCATGATGCGGGGCTTGCCCACCATACTAACCTCATTTCCTAACAGTCTTCCCTCGGTTCACTCCACACTAGCCATGACTTATTTCCTGAGCTTCCTCAAAACATGCCAGAACACTTGGTTATTAAAGGGCCTCAGAAACAACTCTTTCCTTTATTGGCAATATCCTCCCTCCAGAACTTCATACAGCTATTCTCTCCTTTGATATAGGTCAGTTATCTCCTCAAATATCCTGATCCCATAAGCCTTTACTAACTATTAATCTAAAACAGCTCACCCCACTCATTCCCTCACATGCAACTCTGTCTTATTTTCAAAATATTTAGCTCTCCTTGACATTTTTTGTTAATTATTACCTGTAAATGTATTTTTTGTGGTTGAGAATATATGCAGCAAAACATACACCAACTCAACAGTTTCTACCTGTACAATTTAACGACATCGGTTACATTCAAGTTGTGCAACCATTCTTACCCTCCTTTTCTGAGTAGTTCCTCTGTCATTAGCATAAACCCACTGCTCCTTAAGGTTCCTATCTAATCTTTTCAGTAGCTGTTGTCAATCTGATGCCATATAGACAGTTCTTAAAAGAGCATATGCTCAAGGTAGACCATTTTTATTAGTTAAGTAGCTAATGTTCTGGAGCCCTCGTGGCACAGTGGTTAAGTGATACGGTAGCCAAGCAAAAGAAGAGCAGTTTGAATCCACCACCTGCACCTTGGAAACTCTATGGGGCAGTGCTATTCTGTCCTACAGGGTCTCTGAGTCGGAATCAACTCAATGGCAACAGTATGGTGTTTTCTTTTTTATACTTCAGTTTTAAGATGATTCAAGGGAAGGCTTTTGGTGTAATGTTTAAAGATTATCTCACGGCAATAGTTTCAGGAGTTCATTCACCCTCAATGGCTCCAAAAAGTCTAGGGTTCATGAGAATTTGAAATTCTGTTCTGCATTTTCCCCCTTTTGATCAGGGCTTTGCTATGGACTCTTTGATCAAAATGTTCAGCGACAGTAGCCGGGAACCTTCTGGTTCTTCTGGTCTCATGGCATGCTAGATGTTCTTTTAAAAAACATGAGTGGATGCTGGAGGTTATCAAATACTTATTTTATTACACCTATTAGTATAACCACATTTATTTTTCCTGTACATATGGCAAATTGTACTGATTCATTTTTGAATGTTAAACTAACCTTGAATTCTTGGGATAGACCCAACTTGGTCATAATATATTCTTCTTTAGAGTATTGCTGGATTTGTTTTGCCTATTTCTTTTTATATTTTGCATCTATGTTCATCAGTGACATTGGCCTGTAATTTTCCCATCTTGTGCTGCTCTTGTCAGGTTTTGGTATCAATATTCATTCTACAAGCTTTATAAAATGAGTTTGGGTATATATTTCATTTTATATTGAAGAATTTGTGAAGTATTTCTTGAATATTTGGCAGAATTTGCAGGAAAAGCCATCTGACATGAAGTTTTCTTTTTGAGAATAGTTTGAGCTCCAATTCAATTCTATTAACAATTGTGGAATTACTTTTGCTTCCTGTTTCTTCTTGAATCGTTGTTATTAACTTACATGGTATGATACGTTTGCCTACTTTACCTAAATTTGCAAATTTATTAGCTAATATGGTTCATAACATTCTCACATTATCTTTAAGTTCTGCAAGATCTGCAGTCATTTTCTTTCTAATTCCTGATATTCGTTATTTATACCTTCATTCTTTTTCACTTGATCAATCTTGCCTAAAGTTTGTCAATTTTACTAGCATTTTCTAAGAATTCACTTTAGTCTTCGTTGATCGTCTGTTGCATGTATCCAATCATTAATAGAAACAAAAATTCCTATGAATGTTTGTTTCTGTTTTTTTCCCAACATTTTGAATGGATGTTTAACTCACTTATTTTTCAAAATTTGTTCTTTCCAATTATATTTTTAAGGCTATAAGTTTCCTATATTATATTGTCTGTACTGCACCAATTTTTATATGTACTATGTTCATAATTGTTCCCTTCAAAATATATTCTAATTTTCATTATGATGTCTTTTTTAATGCCTAGTATTTTAAAATATCCAAGCACATGGAGATTTTGTATTTTCTTTTTCTAAGATGGTTTTTTTTTTAAACTATGCTGTACTTACACAGTATCCTCTATATTATTGCAGACTCTTGAAATTTGTTGAGACTTGCTTTATAACACAGTATACAGTTAATTTTTATAAACACTATGTATGTGCATGAGATGAATGTATATTCTTTAGTGGTTAGATAATGCACACACATACACATATATCAATTTGGTATTTTTATACATGTTAAATCTTCTGTATCCTTGACAATTTATGGACTTCTATGTTTCTGAGGGGTGTGTTAAAAATCTATTATGATGCATGATGTCAAAAGGAGCCCCAGTAGTGCAGTGGTTAAGCACTCAGCTGTTAAACCTTTTGATTTGATCCACCAACTATTCCACAGGAGAAAGATATGACAGTTTCCTTCCATAAAGATTACAGCCTTAGAAACCCTTTGGAGAAGTTCTACTCCATCCTATAGTCACTATGAGTCAGAACTGACTCAACAGCACATAAGAAAAAATGTATGATGTGATGGAAACTGAGCAGTACGAAGGTATAAGAATTGAACCTACATCCAGGGTCAAAGGATGAAGGACAGAGAAAACAGCAGAGACATCCAAAAGCTTGGAAAAAAGGGGGCTGAGAGGACAATGGTTGGTGGTTTAAGGGCTTTGAAGGGCTACCACATATACTGAGGAATCTGAAGTGCAATATTCTTGCCTAAGGATGAAGACATGCTCATAAAGATCCTGACAAAGCTTTAGGCTTGCACCTCTGGCTGATCTTTGGGCTCCACGGGGGCAGGAAGTGAAGGCTAAGGCAGAGTTTTAGGCACTCTTGCTTAGCACTGAAAGAACACCCCAGTTCAGAGCCAATCTGCAAAGACTGGGATAATGTTACTTTTTCTTTTTGGCTACAAGCATTTAAAGAAATCACTGTCAGGTCATGAACTGACTGCTGTCATAACAGAACAGAACTTCAGTGTCCACACATGAGAAGACATACAATCTTTGCAGAACTAGTTTGGAAACATCACTAAGCAAATGGATGACTGGCCCTCAACAATTAAAAAAAAAAAAGCAAACTCTAATGACTGGAGGGAATCTGATTTCCAGAGTTACATTATAATATTTAAGATATCCAGTTTTCAACACACTATTTTAAGTCATAAAAGGAAAAAGAAAAGGATGGTTCATTTGTTAAGAAGAAAGAAAGAAGAGAATGAACAGAAAGCATCCCTAAGGAAACACAGATATTGGGATTACTAGACAAAGATTTTAAACCAATTGTCTTAAATTTCCTCAAAGAGCTAAAGAAACCATAGACCAAAAAAAAAAGGAAACCAAGAGAAGAATGTATGAACCAGTAGAAAATATTAATAAAGAAATATTATACAAAAGAACCAAATAGAAATTATAGAGCTGAAAAGTAGAATAGCTGAAATAAAATTTTCATTAGAGGAGCTCAACAGCAGATTTGAGCAAGAAAGCAGGAAAATGTAAACTTGAAAAAGCACAACTGAAATTGTTCTAACTGAGGAGCGTAAAGGAAAAAGAATGAAGAAAATGAACAGAGCCTAAGGGACCTGCGGGACAACATCAAGCATACCAATATACTCATTAAGGAGTCCCAGAAAGGAAAGAAAGATGAAAGGACAGAAAGAATATTTGAAAACGTAATGACTGGAAGTCTCCCAAATGTCATCTAGATATCCAAGAAGCTCAATAAACTCAAAGGACAATAAATACATAGATATCCACAGACAGACATAATCAAAATGTCAAAAGACGAAGACAGAAACTTGAAAGTAGCAAGAGATAAGTGACCCCTAATGTACAAGAAGAGAGTCTCAACAAGTTTAACTGTTGATTTTTCATCAGACACCATTGAGATGAGAAAATAGTGGGATGATGTATTTAAGATACTGGAAAAAAAAATACAGAAACCAAACTATGAACCAAGATGTCAGTATCTAGCAAAACTATCTTTCAAAAATAAAGGGGAAATTAAGACATGCCCAGATACACAAAACCTGAGGGAGTGTGTTAGCAGCAGAACTGCCTTATGAGAAATGCTACAGGGAATCATTCTGGCTGGCATGGAAGGACACTAGACAGTAACTGGAAGCCATAAAAAGAAACAAAGACTCCATAAAGGTAACTACTTAGATAAAACAAAGTCAGTAATATTTTTATATCATGCCTCTCTTTTTTTCCTATATGATTTAAAGCACGAATGCATAAAAATACTTACACATCTCTCTTAATGGACACACAATGTATAAAGATGCAATTTTTGTACCAGCAACGTAAGTAGGGGAGGTAACTGAGCTGAATAAAAGCAGAATTTTGTATACTGTTGAGGCTAAATTTGTATTAATTAAAAGAAGATTGTTATAAATATAAGATATTAATTGTAATCCTCATGCTCACCACTAAGAAGTTAAAAAATATAAGGAAAGGAAACAAGGAGAGGATCAAAATTGTACACTTGAAAAAAAATCAGTCAAACACAAAAGTGCACAGTAGTGAAGAAAATGAGAAACAAAATACGTATATGACCTACTATTACAAAGTAGAAGATATAAGTCCTTCCTTATCATGAATTGCTTTAAATATAAATAGATTAAATTCACAATTGGGATCATTAAAGTTGTGTGTTAACTTTGTTGGACCATGATTCTCAGTGCTTTGGCAGTTATGATGTAGTTTAGCAGTCGTAAAACGATGCAATCACTTCCATGATGAGATGTGATATAATGTGATTACCTCCATGATGGGATCTGCTGTGAGTAGCCAATCAGATGTTTCCTCAGGGGTGTGGACTGCATCCAATATAGGTGGACTTTCTGGCAAGGCTCTTGAGCTTTTGCTCACTCTGAATCCTGCAGCTGGCTCCTCTTCATCTGATCTCAAGTTTTTGGGACTTGAACTCTCAGCTTACCTTCCAATTTGGGGATTCATCAGCCTCCGCAGTCTGTGAGCCGCGGGCTGCCAGCTTACCTGCCGATCTTGAGATTTGTCAGCCTTTGCAGCCTGTGAGCCACAGACCTGTTGTATGACCTGCAGATCTTCAGTTCTGCAGTCCCTGCATCTATGTGAGTCAGGAGAAGCCACCAGGCTGACCCATGGACTTGAGACTTACCAGCCTCTACAGCCTCGGGAGCCATTTCCTTGATATAAATCTATTTATATATAAATACATACATATATATATATATCACTGGTTTTGCTTCTCTAGAGAACCCAGCCTAAGATACCAATTAAAAGACAAACACTGGCAGAATGAATAAAAAAATCATTCAATTGCTATCAAGCTGATCTGACTCAGGGTGACCCCTCGCCCCATGTGTGTCAGAGTAGTAGTGACACACAAGTGTGTCAGTTCAACGGCTAATTTTTCAAAAGTAGATCGCCAAGCCTTTCTTCCGAAGTGCCTCTGGGTGGACTCAAACCTTCAACATTTTGGTTAGCAGCTGAATGCATTAACCGTTTGCACCTCCCAAGGACTCTATGTTTATTTCTGTATTACTTGTCTTTATACTATATACATACACACACACATAGACATCCATGAGTGGTTCATACAGATGCTTTGGACTTCGACTAGCAGGGCTCTATTAATTATTGATAGAAAAGTACTGATACCAATTACAAATGCGTATTTGTCCATTTCCCCTTTCGGATTTATTAGTTTTTGTATTTTGGAGCCCTGTTGTTAAATATGTACACATTTAGGATGGTTGTATCTTTTTGGAGAAGTGAACCTCTATTATGTTATGTCCCTACCTATTCCCAATAATACTCCTTTTTCTGAAGTATAATTTGTCTGATATTAATATAGTACTGCAGTAGAACTGGATAATTTTCAACCATTTCAAGAGGTAGCATAAGATCAAGAACTGATGGTATAAAAGGAAGAAATCGAAGCTGCATTGAAGGCATTGGTGAAAAAACTATCCTCTCTCCACCATCTTCACTAACCCTGACACCAACTGTCCCTCACACAGCACTCCCTACTTCTCTGCTGGGTTCAATAATTCATTGCAACGGCCACACAGAGCTCACAGTCCATATTCATGATTATGGGGTTTATTAGGGAAGTAACAGTTATAACTCAGGCTCAAAGATACTCAGAATACATTTCTTCTATCAGGACAACCTCTTCCCTCCTGTGCTCGTAGGCGTGCCTCTGCCTGGCCTTGGGCCTCTCTCCAAAGGCACTCAGCTTTCCTTCTCCCTGGGCCAGCATCTCCTATAGCCGGGTCCCTGTTGCTTGGTCTCTCCTGCCATGGCATCTTACCGTCTTCAGGGTTACAGCTTCCTCTCTCTATCTCAGTCTCCTGCTTCTAGGAGCTTCTCAGTGCAGGGATCTCAGGTCCATAATATATGCTCAGCTCCTGGCTGTTCTTCCTTGATGGGAGTTGAATCCTCCTCTTTGCTCTGGAACTGGTTCTCTTTGAAGGGAAAACTAAACAATCCCCTTGGTGAGCCACAACTACCCTATCACACAGTCCTGCCCAAGCGCCAGGGTGGATGTTATAAGACCATGGCTAGAAAGGCCACACAAAGTAAACAATCACATCACAGCACCTTGGACTCATTTTTCGAGCGAAGTATCAAAAATCCCATACGAACAGATTGGTAAAGAACATAATCAACGGCAAGAACATTTTCATAATTATGTTTTCTGTATTTGGAAGAAATCTATAGCACTATTCTTATTTTGCCAGTTCACAGGGATCACAGAGATTAGTGGTAGATATTGCAGTACCGGAAAACTCTCTGGTGAAACAGTCTGTGAGCAGTCTTACAAACACGGATATTCCACCAGAGTCAAAAGAATGACGTTACATTAATCATCATAGAGAACATTTCAAGATCTAGCCTGAAGTACAATGTTGTCACTGATAGGCTAATATCCATACACTTACAAGGAAGACCAGTTTATATGACTATTCAAATTTATGCACCAACCACCAATGCCAAAGACAAAGAAATTGAAGATTTTAAACAACTTCTGCAGCCTGAGATTGATCAAACGTGCAATCAAGATGCATTGATAATTACTGGTCATTAGAATGTTAAAGTTGGAAACAAAGAAGGAAAAGTAGTTGAAAAATACAGCATTGCTGATAGAAATGATGCCAGAAATCTCATGAAAGAAGTTTGCAAGACCAGTGACTCATCCACTGCAAATATTTTTTTTCACCAACATAAACGGCAGCTATACACGTGGACTTTACCAGTTGGAATACACAGGAATCAAACTGACTACATCTGTGGGAAGAGAAGATGGGAAAACTCATATCATCAGTCAGAACAAGGCCAGGGATCGATTGTGAAACAGACTGTCAATTGCTCATATGGGAGTTCAAGTTGAAACGGAAGAAAAGTAGAATAAGTCAAAAAGGGCCAAAGTATGACCTTGAGTATATCTCACCTGTATTTAGAGACCACCTCAAGAATACATTTTATGTGGTAAACACTAATGACTGAAGACCAGGTGAGTTGTGGAATGACATCAAGGACATCACACATGAAGAAAGCAAGAGGTCCTTTAAAAGACAGGAAAGAAAGAAAAGACCATAATGGATGTCGGAAGAGACTCTGAACCTTGCTCTTGAATGTCGAGTAGCTAAAGGGAAAGGAAGAAATGACGAAGTAATAGAGCTGAACAGAAGATTTCAAAGGGTGGCTTGAGAAGAAAAAGTATTATAATGACATGTGTAAAGATCTGGAGATGGATAACCAAAACGGAAGAACACACTCAGCATTTCTCAAGCTGAAAGAACTGAAGAAAAAATTCAACCCTTGAGTTGCAATACTGAAGGATTCTACGGGTATAATATTAAATGACGCAGGAAGCATCAAAAGAAGATGAAAGTAATACCCACAGTCACTATGCCAAAAAGAATTGGTCGACCTTCAACCATTTCAGGAAGTAGCATATGATCAGAAACCGATGGTACTGAAGGAAGAAGTCCATGCTGCACTGAAGGAATCGGTGAGAAAAAAAAGCCTCCGAGAATTGATGGAATACCAACTGAGATGTTTCACCAAATGGATGCAGCACTGGAATCGCTCACTTGTCTAATCCCAAGAAATTTGGAATACAGCTACCTGGCCTACGAACTGGAAAGGATCCATATTTACGCTGATTCCTAAGAAAGGTGATCCAACCAAATGTGGAAATTATCAAACAACATCATTAATATCACATGCAAGTAATATTCTGCTAAAAATCATGCAAAAGCAGCTGCAGCAGTACATTGACAGGGAACTGCCAGAAATTTAAGCAGGATTCAGAAGAGGACATGGAAGGAGGGATATCACAGCTGATGTCATATTGATTCTGGCTGAAAGCAGAGAATACCAGAAAGATGTTTACCTGTGTTTTATTGACTATGCAAAGGCATTTGACTGCTTGGGTAATAACAAATTATGGATAACATTGCGAAGAGTGGGAATTCCAGAACACTTAATTGTGCTGATGAGGAACCTGATCAAGAAGTAGACGTTCAAACAGAAAAAGGTGATACTGCGTGGTTTAAAGTCAGGAAAGGTGTGTGTCAGGGTTGTATTCTTTTACAATACTTATTTAATCTGCAAATAATCTGAGAAGCTGGACTTTACCAAGAACACGACATCAGGATTGGAGGAAGACTCATTAACAACCTGCATTTTGCAGATGACACAACCCTGCTTGCTAAAAGATAAGAGGGCTTGAAGCACTTACTGATGAAGATCAAAGACCGCGGCCTTCAGTAGAGATCGCACCTCAACATAAAGAAAACAAAAATCCTCACAACTGGACCAATGAGCAACATCATGATCAATGGAGAAAAGACTGAAGTTGTCAAGGATTTCATTTTATTTGGATCCACAATCGACACCCATGGAAACAGCAGTTAAGAAATCAAAAGATGCATTGCATTAGGCAAATCGGCTGCAAAAGACCTCTAAAGTGTTGAAAAGCAAAGACATCACCTTGAAAACTAAGATGCAACTGATCCAAGCCACAGTGTTTTCAGTGGCCTCGTATGTGTGGGAAAGCTGGCTGATGAATAAGGAAGACCGAAGAAGAATTGATGCCTTTTAATTGTGTTGGTGAAGAATTCTGAATATACCATGAACTGCCAAAAGAACGAAAAAATCTATCCTGAAAGAAGTATAACCAGAATGTACCCTAGCCTAGAAACAAAGATGGCTGGCTAGACTACATCCTACATACTTTGGACCTGTTTTCAGGAGGAATTAGTCCATGGAGAAGGATATCATGTACTATTTCTTTGGACTATCTAAGACCTGAAGAACAAAATCTCATGGTCCAAATTAACGTTTTTACTTACTAATTTTCAAATGTAGCCCTGGTGGAAGAGTGGTTAAGAGCTTGGCTGAAACTAAAAGGTTTCAACCAGCCTCTCCTTAGAAGCCCTGCTATGCAGTTCTATTCTGTCCAATAGGGTCACTGTTAGTTAAAATTTAATCCACAGCAATGAGTTATTTAATTTTCAAATATAAATTTTTTGTGTTTATGTCTAAATTCTAAAGTAAATTTTATTTTATAAACTTCCGGTTTTATAAATTTATTTTCTATTATTCAAATTTATTATTATGGCAGAATCAAATTTAAAAAGTGACATTAATTTTCAATCCAGGCAAAATGAAACGGCAATAACTAAGTGCCGTACAAAAATGGAAGCCTGCAGAAGATAAAAAGAAAATGATCTGTGAATCCCTAAAGACTATTCCAAAATTCGTTTTTAGAATGTAATAAATCAGCAGAGACTTCTTGCATTAAAGGTACGTGCTTAATGGGTGGGAATCATCTTACTAGTACCACTAGTGCTGAAATTAACGATGGCAATACTAATATAACAGAATTTGTTCCAAATTCTGCAACTATTTCTTGCTGTAGTAAAAAAAAAAGAAATTAGTAATGATCTAGAAAGTGAAACTAAGAATATTAAATTGTCACATCTGCAGAGCGCATAAATAACAGAAATGCAGATCCTGCCTTGTGGAATAATTTTCTTCCAATGAAGTAAATTACTGGATCAAAAGAGGCCCAAGTGATTGTCAACATCACAGTTGTCCACTTGTAAATTTGTGTTGAAAATTCCTGGACGGTAAACAAAGTTCTGTAGCCAGAATTTTTTCTAGAGTGCAAAGTTAATGATGAAAATTATAAGAGGGAGTGGCTACTGCAATCTCAATCAGTCAGCTCTGTGTATTGTTTTGTTTGCAAACCTACTAACCAAACAAACAAACCCGTCATCCTCATTTAATTCTCGAATTGTTACAGATGAATTTAGCAATTGGTGCAAATTGAATAGGATCGGTAAACATGAAAATAGTTCAATTCACAGAGATTATGTTATCATATTTAAACCAAACACATTGTTCTGGCTTAATTTATGAACTGGAATCACAAATTAATGAACATCAGTATTGAAAAGCCATTTTGTAATGTGTCTTTGTTGTCCTAACAATCACTGAATGTGGACTATCTTCGTGAAAAAGAAATGAAGTCTTTGGGTCCCCACGAAATGGAAAATTTTAAAGTTGGCTTCAACTTGTTGCTCATTTGATCTATTTTTAGCAAGTCACATCTCAAAACACGGTAACACAGGAAAGGGCAATCCATCCTATAATTCTAAAATAATGTGTAAAAAATTTATAATCTTGATAAGTGATGAAGTTCAATCAACTACTGTCAGTGAAATAAGCATAGCTCGATATTTTATTTTGTCTGTGGATTCCACTTCTGAGCCTTCTCATACAGGCCAGCTAAGGATTGTTTAAAGATCCGTATCTCCAACAGATAGAAAACCTGTGTGGTGATTTATCACATTTGCTAGCTTAAAAAATCTAAAAAATCATACTGGTAAAGACGTTGCAAAGCAAGTGTTTCACTAATTATGTGAAGTTTGCAAAATTGATTTTTCTAAGTGCAGAGACCAATCCTATGACAATGCTGCCATTACGTCACTGCATTATAAAGGCATACAACAGAAAATTCTGGAATGAAATTAATATGCCATTTTCATACCAAGGTGCTGCACATTCACTTAATTTTGTAGGATGTATCACAATAGATTTTTTTTGTCCAAAAGCAATTGATATTTTTTCTAATATTCAGTTACTTTACAAATTTTTTGCCACCTCTACTCACTGCTGAGCTGTTCTTAAAACACATTCAGGCAATGATTGAGCATTAAAATGTCTAATACACATTGGGAAGCACATGCTATAGCAACAAGTACAATTCTAGGTGCCACACAGAATATTGCTGAAGACCAGACACAAAAAGGAAACACCAAAACAGAAGCTAAAATCATCGCTGCCTTAGTCATCTAGTGCTGCCACAACAGATACCATAAGTGGATGGCTTTAACAAAGAGAAATTTATTTTCTCACAGTCTAGTAGGTTACAAGTCCAAATTCAGGACGTCAGCTCCAGGGGAAGGCTTTCTCTCTCTGTTGATTCTGGAAGAAGGTCCTTGTCCTCCATCTTCCCATGGTCAAGAAGCTTCTCAGGTGCAGGGACCCCGGGTCCAAAGGACATGCTCTGCTCTTGGTAGTATGAGGTCCCCAACTCTCTTTCCTTTCATCTCCTGAGAGATAAAAGGTGGTACAGGCCACACCCTAGGGAAACTCCCTATATCTCGGATCAGGGAGGTGTTAAAATCCCACCCTAATCCTCTCAACATAAAATTACCATCACAAAATGGAGGACAACCTCACATGGCCTATCCAAGTTGATACACACATTTTGGGGGGACATAATTCAATCCATGACATTATACCCTTTGGCCCACCCCCAAATCACATTCTTGCAAATGGAAAACATATTCATCCCATCACAAACCAAAACCAAATCCACTGCCGTCCAGTTGATTCTGACTCATAGCGACCCTATAGGACAGAGTAGAACTTCCCCATAGAGCTTCCAAGGAGCGCCTGGCAGATTCGTACTGCCAACCTTTCAGTTAGCAGCCATAGCACTTAACCACTACGCCACCAGGGTTTCCTCATCCCATCATAGCATAGAAAAAGTCTTAAATCAAGTCCAAGTCCAAAATTCAAAAATCCCTCTTCATCTGTGAAATCTAGGACACAAGTTATCTGCTTCCAAAGGTACAATGGCATAAAAGGCACAGGCTAGACATTTGCATTACAAACTGAAGAAACTTGAGGGAAAGAAGGCGTAACATGCACCAAGCGAGTCAGGAGAGCACATGCCATTAGCCCTCAAAGACATTGCAAACCAAGTGTTTCACTAATTAGGCGAAGCTTGCAAAATTGATTTTTCTAAGTGCAGAGACCAATCCTATGACAATGCTGTGAAATGTCACTGCATTATAAAGGCATGCAGCAGAAAATTCTGGAATGTAATGAATACGCCATTTTCATACCAAGGTGCTGCATATTCACTTAATTTTGTAGGATGTATCACAATGGATTTTTGTCAAAAAAATGATTTTTTCTTCTATTCAGATATTTTACAAATTTTTTGCCATCTGTATTCACCGATGACCTCTTCATAGGAAATGATCAGCATTAAAATGTCTTTCTAATACCCACTGGGAAGCACATGCTATAGCAACGAGTGCAATCCTGGAATCACACACTCAGATTCTAGGTGCCATAGAGAATATTGCTGAAGACCAGTCACAAAAAGGAGATCCCAGAACAGAAGCTTAAAACGTCGCCAACAAAATGGAAACACAGCCCATATATTTATGTTTGTTATGTATAATAATATATTGCATCATTTTCATTTGACGAGTCAATTCTCCAAGATTCAGAAGTAAATTTATAGACATGCATGGATCTCTACCAGCTATTAACAAGATATTTACATAAGAGAATATTTTGAAAACACAATAAAACAAATACTGCCAAATACTGATTATCAAGCAGTTTATTGTTGCAGAAGCATTAAAAGAAACAAGTAAATGACAGAAATGATCCAGAAGTATTGAGTGCCAGGGATCAATTTCACACAACCATCCTCACTGACACACCTGAATCTTGCATGAAATGAAGGGTGAAGATGTATGAAGTTCCTTCTGATATTTTTTTCCTTCTTAATGTGAATATAACTGATGAAGAATTCCTGAAGGTACCCAATAAACCAGCACAGGCTTATCCTGACGAGGAAACCCTGGTGGCACAGTGGGTAAGTGCTACGAATGCTAACCAAGAGGACGGCAGTTCAAATCCACCAGGCGCTCCTTGGAAACTCTATCGGGCAGTTCTACTCTGTCCTATAGGGGCAGGATGAGTCAGAATCGACTCGACGGCAGTGGGTTTGGTTTTTATCCTGATGACTTAAGATAAACCTTTATGGAGAAGTGCTACAATTTCATTCTTACATTAGAATTAAGTTTAGAGATTCAAGACAAATTTTACTCATGTAGGCGTGTAAACCAAAAAACCAAACCCATTGCTGGTGAATGGATTTCAGCACATAGCAACGCTATAGGACAGAGTAGAATTGCCCCCATAGGGTTTCCATGGAGCAGCTAATGTATTCAAACTGCCAAGCTTTTGGTTAGCAGCTGAGTTCTTAACCACTGCACCACCAGTGCTCCGAATATACTCTGGCCCAGTAGTTCAAATGCAACAGCCGCTCCTTGAAAACCCTATGAGGCAGTTCTACTCTGACCTATAGGGTCATTATGCATCAGAATCGACTCCAACCCAACGGGTTTGTTCTGCTTACTGCCTCATCCCTATTTCATTTTCTCAGAGATAAGTTTCTGTGATAGTGTCAGATTCAGGAATGTGATTAAAAATGTCTCTTGTAGGGGTGGGGACAAGATGGCAGAATAGTCAGATGCTTTGTGTAGCCCCTCTTATAACAAAGACCCAGAGAAGTAAATCGATTATATATGACAATCTAGGAGCCCTGAACATCAAAGGTGAAGTTACAGAATTGGACTTAGTGGCAGGGGGAGGGGGATATGGTTCAGAAGCAGTGAGACGTTGACAGATCTGACCCGGCAGAAACCAGCACTCTGCAGGCTGGATTGAATAGCATGTGCGGTGACACAAGCAGTGACGCTCGGGACATGTTTTTCACATCAGAAGAGACCGAGTGGTAGAAAGTCTACACAAGCCCCCAGAACCAGTGAAAAGCGGTGCTAAGTTGGCAAAAGATAAGTACATGCATTTAAAATGCCACACAAATCAAAAATCATCCCCTTTGGGAAGAACATCTCTCCCATTTACCTGCTTCCTCCCTCTCTGTTTTTAGTCTTAGACCAGCTTTGGCTATTTCTGGGTCCCCTGGGCCAGAAGTAGGAACTATCACATGCCCTGGAGCAGGAACAAAGAACAAAAAATAATCTGCCAGCTTCCCTAAGCCAGGAACTCAGGGAAGGCACAGACATAAGGGGTCCAAAGACTCTGAGTGCCTTTCACCCTTGCATAGACCTGTGTGGGCCCATGTCAACAGCGTAGGCCCTCATTAGCACACTACAACAGGGTATATACCTGAAGCCTGTTTTCAACTGTATCAGCTATAAAGTGGAGTGGCAGGTTCGGGATATTTGACAATGTTCTGCCAATTAAACAGGGTCCTCACCTACCCACATCAGTGACCTGAGGGTTGGTGGCTCCACCCACGTCACCTAGCCACCCAATTCAGGAGTCCAAGAATAAGTGGTGAATCCCAGTCCTTACAACCAACAGCATTGGGTGCCCATGGTCTGGCTGCAAAACCCACACACCTATGTGCTCTAGGGGACAGGGACATGCTTTCCTCCCAGACACTCAGGGGCAGTCATTCCCCCCACAGTAGCCAGACACCTGTACCTACACCAATCAACCCTGTCTATGCAGGACTGTAGGTGAGAGCCTACACCACACACTTGGTGACCGACTACGTGGACAACTGAGCTGAATCCATACAAGAAAAGTAAAAGGGCTCCTAGGCTCACATACCTAGTAACAGCTCTGATCACCTGGTGACAGGATGTAAGAGCTTCAAAGGTGCCAATAATCAAACTAGCTCAACCAAGCAGCCTATTTGGGCATATTAAAATAAAACAAGAAACTAGGACACAATACAACAACAACAACAACAAAACCAAACCCAGTGCCATCAAGTAGGTTCCGACTCAGTATGCAAACATAAAATAAATGAATATAATAACTTATTGATGGCTCAGAGACAAGTGTAAACATCAAATAACATAAAGAGGCAGACCATGATGGATTCAGGAAGCTCCCAAAACAACAAATCAAGAAAACTTCCAAATGAAAAAAAATTCCAGGAATTACTGGAGGTAGAATTTAAAAGATTAATAGACCGAGCCCTTCAAGAGATCCAGGAGGAGATCAGGCAAAACGAAGAATAAGCCAAGGAACACACAGATAAAACAATAGAGGAACTTAAGAAAGTTACACAAGAGTATAATGACAAATGTAACAGGCTGCAAGAATCCATAGAAAGACAGCAAGCAAATCCAAAAGAGTAACAATAAAATTTCAGAATTAGACAACCCAATAGAAAATGAGAGGAGCAGAATTGAGGCACTGGAAGTCAGAATTAGTGAGACTGAAGATAAAGCTCTTGACGCCAACTTATTTGAGGAAAAATCAGATAAAGTAATTTTTTTAAATTGAAGAAACTCTAAGAATTATGTGGGACTCTATCAAGAGTGATTGGAACACTAGAATCGGGGCAGGGGGTGGAGGGATAACAGAAAACACAGTGAGAATTGTTGAAGACTTCTTGGCTAAAAACTTCGCTGATCTTGTGAAAGATAAGAAGATATCTATCCAAGATGCTTACTGAACCCCACCCAAGGTAGATGCCAAGATAAAGTCACCAGGACATATAATAATCTTGTTTGCCAAAACCAAATATAAAAAGAGAATTTTAAGAGTAGCTAGGGATAAACAAAAAGTCACCTATAAAGAAGGGTCAGTAAGACTAAGCTCTGACTACTCAGCAGAAACCATGCAGGCAAGAAGGACATATACAAAGCCCTGAAGGAAAAAAAAAAAAATTGCCTGCCAAGAACTATATATCCAGCAAAACTGTCTCTCAAATGTGACAGTGAAATTAGGACATTTCCAGATAAGCAGAAGTTTAGGGAATTTTTAAAAACCTAACCAATATAACAAGAAATAATAAAGGGAGTTCTCCAGTTAGAAAATCAATAACATCAGCTAACAACCCAAGACTAGAACACGGGACAGAACAACCAGATATCAACCCACGTAGGGATGTCACAAATAAATCAAAGCTAAAACACTGAAAATGTAGAAACAGACACATCGATCTGTAAAAGATGACAACATTAAGAGAAAAAAGAGGGACTAAATAATGTAGTCATAGATCTTTCATATGGAGAGGAAGTCAAGACGATATAAAGAAATAAAAGATTGGTTTAAATTTAGAAAAACAGGTAAATGTTAAGGTAACCCAAAGGAAACTAACAATCCTACACATTAAAACAAGGAAAACATAAATTTTCGGCAAATACAAAAGCAACAACAAGGAAAAAGATGAAAGACTAAAAAGAAAAACGATTCAGCACAGAAAAAATTAATTAGCAGTAAATACAAAGGCAACAAAAATGAAGAGGATGAAAAGAAAATGCACAAAGAACAACGACTCAACAGAGAAAATTAAGTGGAATAAGGAAAATGTCAACAAGACATTCACAAAAAAGACGAAAATGACAGCACTAAACTCATAACTATGAATAATTACGATAAATGTAAATGGTTTAATTGCACCAATAAGGAGACAGAGAGTAGCAGAATGGATTAAAAAACATGATCCGTCTGTATGCAGACTGCAAGAGACACACCATAGACTCAAAGACATAAACAAACTAAATCTCAAAGAATGGAAATATATATATATATCAAGCAGACAACAATAAAAAATAAGAGTGGCAATATTAATCTCTGATAAAACAGGCTTTAAAGTAAAATCCGCCACAAAGGAAAAGGAAATACACTATATAATGATTAAAGGGTCAATATACCAGGAAGACAAAATCATAATAAATACTTACATACCCAATGACAGGGCTCCAAAATACATAAAACAAACTCAAACAGCATTGAAAAGAGAAATAGCTCCACAATAATAGTCGAAGACTTCAACATACCACTTCTGATGACAGACAGGATATCCATAAAGAAGCTCAATAAAGACACGGAAGATCTAAATACCACAATCAGCCAACTTGATCTCATAGACTTAAACATAACACTTCACCCAACGGTAGTCAAGTAAACTTTCTTTTCTAACGCTCATGGAGCATTCTTGAGAATAGACCACGTATTAGGCCACAAAGCAAGCATTAACAGAATCCAAGACATCAAAATATTACACAGCATGTTTCCTGACCATACAGCCATAAAAGTCAAAATGCTGTCGTTATCATACATTTTAATTTCTTACATATTTTAAACCCAATAAAGTCTATTCTTATTATGTTATGCAGTCAGTAATCCTCTATTTTTACCCATTTCATTAACTTTCATTCCTTCTTGCATCTTAAGCCTTTCACCCTATTTTCTTTCTGCTTGAAGAATACCTTTGGAATTTTCTTTAATGTGGGCATCCTGATGTTAACTTATCTAGGTTTTGTTTGTCTGAAAACAAAAGGTCTTTGCTCGTTCATGAAGGATGTTTTTCCTCAGCATAGAGTTCTGGGTTGCCATGGATTTTCTCTCTGTAATTTAAATATACCATCTTATTGTCTTACGGTTTTCACTATTTCTGTACAGAAGTCATCGGTCAGTTTCTTTGTTTGTCCTTTAAAGATAATCTTTTAGTAGTGTTCAATTATTTGCTTTTTGTGGGGTTTTTTGTCTTTAGCTTCAGCAGTCCTACTATGAATTTCTTTGTATTTACCCTACATGGGTCTTATAAGGAAACCCTGGTGGCGTAGGGATTAAGCGTTACGGCTGCTAAGCAAAAAAAAGGTCAGCAGTTCGAATCCACCAGGCGCTCCTTGGAAACTCTACGGGGCAGTTCTACTCTGTCCTATAGGGTCGCTTTGAGTCAGAATCAACTTGACAGCAGTGGCTTTGTTCTTTTTTTTTTTTTTTTTGGTTTGGGTTTTGTAAGTCTTCTAGAATCCGTGACTTGATATCTTTAAATCATTTGAGGAAAATTCTCAGCCATGATCTCAGTTTTTCTGCCTCATTCTTTTTCTTCCTTCTTAAAGTATTTTATGCTAGATATTCTCATTGTATTCTCTGTATCTTATTCCTTTTTATGTTATATATATTTTTCCTTTTGTCTATGCCTGTATTTTCTTCCAACATGTCTTCCAGTTCACTAAATCTCTCTTCAGCATTTGTAATCTGCTGTTATATACATACATTAAGATTTTAACTTCAGCTATAGTTTTCAGTTGACTTTCTAAGTTGATCTTTTTCGTAGTTTCTAGTTTTTTGCCAAATTTCTAAGTCTTGCCTTTATTTCTTTGAACATAATAGAGCTATTTCACTGTCTTTGTCTGATAGTTCAAATATCTAGTTTTTCTGTGGATCTCATTCTGTTATTTGTTGTTTCTACAAGTTTCACTCTTTTCTTTCTTTTTTTAAAAAATTGTTGATTATATTAGAGAGGCGAGGCCAAGATGGCAGAGTAGGGAGATGCTGCCAGTGATCCCTCTTACAAAAAAGACCCGAAAAAACAAGTGAAGCGATTATATTTATGACAAGCTAGGAGCCCTGAACATCAAAGGCAAAGTTAGAAAATGGACTCAACGGCAGGGGGAGGGAGAGACTATTTGGAAGTGGAGAGGAGTTACTGGACCTGAATAGCCAGGAACCCTCAGGCACCATTCCCTGGAGCGACTGCAGTGGGGCTGGCAGTAGTGTTCCAGAGGCGCTTCGCTCAGGGAAAGACAGCAAGTTGCACAGACTACTCACACCTCCAGAACAAGAGAAGAATGGCACTCTCAGCAAAAGCTAATTACTTGTGTTTATTTTACCACGCCCCCAACCCCCAAGCTGGTTTCAGTGGCTGTCAACTTCCCTGGGCCTGAGATAGGCCCCGGTACCACTCTGAGCCATTCTTCCGTCCTTGAAGAAGGTATAAGTTCACCAACTGAGGGAAAGATAATCTGCTAGCTCAGTTAAGCTGAGGAGCTCAGGACACAAGCAGCTCTTGTTCAGGCACAAACGGTCCATGGGCTTTGAATACCTTTCACCCCAGCATGGACCTGTGTGGGCCCATTTCAGGAGAATAGGCCCTTGTTGCCAGACTGCAACTGTTTCAGCTGGACGGTGGAAAGATGGGTGTTTGATGTTTGACACTGCTTTGCCTATTAAACAGGGTCTTTTCACCTACCCACATCAGGGGCCTAAGGACTGGTGGCTCCACCCACAATACCTAGCCACCTGTGACAGGGCTCCAAGGATAAGTAGTACCTCCCAGAACTTACAACCAAAAGCATTGGGTACCCATCGCCCTTCTGCAGAACCCACCCGTGTGCTCTACAGAACAGGGATGTGCTTTCCTCACAGACACTCAGAGGACAGCTGTCAGACCCCTGCCTTGATCAGAGTCTGACCCCCTACTGCAGCCAGATACTTCCGCCTACATCACTAACCCCTGCCCCTCTAAGACTGTAGGGCAGAGCCTGTACCACACACTTTATGACCAACTACCTGGGCACCTGAGTTGAATGCATACAAGAAAAATAAATGAACTCCTAGGCTCATATGCCTGGTAACAGTGCTAGCCATCTGGTGATAGTACATTAGAGCTTCAAAGGTGAAAATAATCAACCTAACGCACTCAAGCAGCTTATCTGGGTATACCAAAACTAAACAAAGGAAGAAGCTAGGATACAAAAAGCAAGCATAAAATAAACTAATACAATAACTTATAGATGGCTCAGAGACAACAGTCAACATCAAATCACATAAAGAGGCAGACGCGGGGGCAGGACCAAGATGGCTGACTAGGTAGAAGCTTCCGCTTATCCCTCTTGAAACAAAGACTTGAAAAAACAAGTGAATCAATTACATAAAGGACAATCTACAAACCCTGACCATCAAACACAGAACTAAGGAGTTGACCTGAGTGACAGGGGAGTGAAAAGCCACACTGCAGCAACGACCGCTTCCGGAGCCAGTGTCCCACACCACAGCCTTGAGCCCTACCGGTTTCCTGGTGTCAGAGTGGTGGGACTGATTGTGGCTTACTGAGACAGGGAAGCACGGATGTAGGCCTAACCTCAGGACCAACCTCAGAGGGGACCCAGGCAGCACACGCAGGCTCCACACAGACGCGGCTGGCAGGGAAATGAAAAACCACGGGGAAGCAGCAACTGGTTTTGGAGCCTGGAGTGCAGCGCCCCAGAAAGGAAACCTTGGTGCTGGGTGTTGGACTAAGTGTGGGGGAGCTGATTGTGGCTTCCTGAGATGGTGTGAGCATGGACGCAACCCTAACCCTCTGGGACAGTCTCAGCAGGGATACAGCCAGCACACGCAAGCTACACAACGCTCTGGAACCTCAGAAAAAACAGTCCTCACCAAACAACATAAGTAACTTTGTATATTTTGCCAGGCTACTCTCTTCTATATATCTGATTCCACCCCTCATTGCCCCAGCCAGCTTCGTTAAGACTGGAATTCCCTGTGCCAGAGAGTGAAGTGCACTGCTCGATTTTTTTTCTTCTTTCTTTTCTAACCCATTCTCCTGGCCTGAGAAAAGTACCATTTAACAATCAAAGAAAAAATCCTTCCCTGACTTCCCTAAACTGCAATTGACAATACAGAATCAGCTCCATCCAGGCATTAAGAGACCCATAGTCTTTGGCTTTCACCCTACAGGTAACTAGGTGGCTATTACAATGCAAAGGCAATTCTGATAGAGATCTGACCATAATTGTTTTAGCTCAGCAGTGGAAAGGCAAGTTTTGGAGGTCAGATACCTCTGTACCTATTAAACAGAGCCCTCACTGGTCCACACCAGCGAAAAGAAGGCTGAAACTCCACCCACACCACCTAGCCACCTGCTAGAGGGGTCTGAGAATAGTGACGTCTACCCAAGTATTGGGTGCCTAAGATACAGCTGCAGAGCTCACCCACCAGAGCACTCTAGAGAATAGAGCCACACCTACCTCACTGACACTTGAAGGAAGGCTGTCAGCATCCTGCCCTCCTCGAAATGTGACCCCCTGCCACTAATAGAAACTGGCACATACAACCATCACCACTACTCCTCTAAGATAATACGTGAGAGCCTACACCACACACTAGGTGACCAGCTATCAGGACACCTGAGCTGATTCCATTCAAGAATAGTGAATGGGCTCATACACTTATATACCTGGTAACAGCTCAGGCAAGCTGGTAATAGGACGTAAGTGATTCAAAAGCTACAGCAATCACGATACCACAATCTAGTAGCCCATGTGGGTGTATTGTAACAAAACAAAACAACAAGACTCAGTGAGCAAATACAAAAGAAAATATTACAAAATCTTATAGATGGCTCAGAGACAGCAGTCGACATCAAATCACATGAAGAAGCAGACCATGACTGCTTCTACAAACCCCCAAATCAAAGAATCAAAATCATTCCCGGATGTAGATACATTCCTAGAATTGCCAAATGTAGAATAAAAAAAAAATTGTATACACAATGCTTCAAGACATCAGGAATGACCTCACAAATGAAATAAGGCAATCTACAAAAAAACCAAGGTATACACGGATAAAGCAGTTGAAGAAATCCAAAAGATCATTCAAGAACATAGTGAAAAAATTAATAAGCTGTAAGAATCCATAGAGAGATAGCATTCAGAAATCCAAAAGATTAACAATAAAGTCACAGAATCAGACAACTCAATAGGAAGTCAGAGGAGCAGACTCGAGGAACTGGAATGCAGAGTGGGGGAGCTGGAAGATAAGACAACTGACACAAATATAGTTGAAGAAAAATCAGATAATAGAATTTAAAACTATGAAGAAACCCTAAGAATCATGGGGGACTCTATCAAGAATAATTTGCGTGTGACTGGAGTTCCAGACAGGGAGGGGTAACAGAAAATACAGAGAGAATAGTGGAAGATCTGATGGCAGAAAAATTCCCTGGCATCGTGAAAGATGAAAAGGTATCTACCCAAGATGCTTCTCGAACCTCATACAAGATAGATCCCAAAAGAAAATCACCAAGACATATCATCAAACCTGCCAAAACCAAAGATAACGAGAAAATTTTAAAAGCACCCAAGGATAAACGAAAAGTTACCTACAAAGGAGAATCAATAAGTTTGCACTACTCGGCAGAAACCATGCAGCCAAGAAGGCAATGGGATGACATATATAGAGCACTCAAAGAGGAAAAACTGTCAGCCAAGAATCATATATCCAGCAAAACTCTAAAACATGAAGGTGAAATTAAGATATTTACAGATAAACGCAAGCTTAGAGAATTTGCAAAAACCAAACCAAAACTGCAAGAATTACTAAAGGAAATTCTTTGGTCAGAAAATCAATAATATCAGATACCAATACAAGGTCACAGAACAAAACATCCTAATATCAACTCAGATAGGGAAATCACAAAAACAAAATAAGATTAATTAAAAAAAAAATTACTCAAAACAGGGAATCATTGATGTCATTATGTAAAAGATTACAACAGTCAAAAAAGAGGGACTAAATACAGGAGGCATAGATCTTACATGTGCAGAGGAAACCAAGGTGATATGGGGTGAAACAAGTTAGGTTTTTACTTAGTCAAACTGGGGTAAATATTAAGGTAACCACAATGAGGTCTAACAATTCCATACTTCAAAATAAAAACCAAGATAAACATAACGACTCAGCAAAATAAATTCAACTACTATAAAAGGGAGGAACACACATTCTACAAAGAAAACTCAACACAAAAAAGTAAATGGAAAAATGAAATTGTCAAAAACAGGCAACAAAATGACAGCACTAAACTCATACTTACCTATAATTACACTTAATGTAAATGGACTAAATTCACCAATAAAGAGACAGAAAGTTGCAGACTGGATAAAAAAACACGATCAGTCTGTATGCTGCATAAAAGAGACACACCTTAGACTTAGAGACACAAATAAACTAAAACTGAAAGGACGGATAAAAATATATCAAGCAAACAACAATCAAAAAAGAGCAGGAGAGGCAATATTAATTTCCAACAAAACAGACTTTAAAGTTAAATCCACCACAAAGGATAAAGAAGGACACTACGTAATGATTAAAGGGACAATTTACCAGGAAGATACAACCATATTAAATATTTATGCACCCAATGATAGAGCCGCAACATTCATAAAACAAACGTTAACAGAATTAAAAAGTGAGATAGACACCTCCACAATTATGGTAGGAGACTTCAACACAACACTCTCGGTGAAGGGTAGGAAATGCAGTCAGAAGCTCAATAGAGACACAGAAGATCTAATTGTTACAATTAAACAACTTCACTTCATAGACTTATACAGAACACTCCACCCAACAGCTGCAAAGTATAATTTTTTTTTTAGTGCACATGAAACATTCTCTAGAATAGATCACATATTAGGTCATAAAACAAGCCTTTGCAGAATGCAAAACACTGAAATATTACAAAACATCTTCTCTGAACAAAAGACCGTAAAAGTAAAAATCAATAACAGAAAAACCAGGGAAAAGAAATCAAATGCTTGGAAACTGCACAATACCCTGCTCAAAAAAGACTGGGTTATGGAAGACCTTAAGGAGGGAATAAAGAAATTCACAGAATTCAACGAGACTGAAAACGCTTCCTATGAAAACCTTTGGGACACGGTGAAAGCAGTGCTCAGAGGTCAATTTATATCAATAAAGGCACACATATTAAAGAAGAGCCAAAATGAAAGAACCGTTCCTACAACTTGAACAAAGAGAAAGAGAGCAACAAAAGAAACTGTCAGGCACCAGAAGAAAGCAAAAAATAAAAAGTACAGCAAAATTAAATGAATTAGAGAACAGAAAAACAATTGAAAGAGTTAACAAGGCCAAAAACTGCTTCTTTGAAAAAAATTAACAAAATTGATAAAACACTGGCCAGACTGACTAAAGAAATACAGGAAAAGAAACCAATAACCCGAATAAGAAATGGGATGGGCCATATCACAACACATGCAACTGAAATTAAAACAATCATATCAAATTACTACAAAAAATTGTACTCTAACAAATTTGAAAACCTAGAAAAAATGGATGAATTCCTAGAAACACACTGCCTACCTAAACTAACACACACTGAAGTAGAACAACTAAATAGACCGATAACAAAAAAAGAGATTGAAAATGTAATCAAAACACTCCCAACAAAAAAAAGCCCTGGACCTGACGGCTTCACTGCAAAGTTCTACCAAACTTTCAGGGAAGACTTACCACTACTACCGAAGGTATTTCAAAGCATGGAAAAGGACGGAATACTACCTAACTCCTTCTCTGAAGCCAGCATAACCCTGATACCAAAACCAGCTAAAGACAACACAAAAAAAGAAAATTACAGACCTATATCCCTCATGAACATAGATGCAAAAATCCTCAACAAAATTCTAGCCAATAGAATTCAACAACGTATCAAAAAAATAATCCACCATTATCAAGTGGGATTTATACCAGGTATGCAAGGTTGATTCAATATTAGAAAAACAATTAATGTAATCCACCACATAAAAAAGACAAGAACCAAATAATTTTATCAATTGATACAGAAAAGGCATTTGACAAAGTCCAACACCCACTCATGATAAAAACTCTCAGCAAAATAGGAATAGAAGGAAAATTCCTCAACATAATAAAGGGTATTAGTACAAAGCCAATACCCAACATCATCCTAAATGGAGAGAGCCTGAAAGCATTTCCCTTGAGAAGGGGAAACAGACCAGAATCCCCTTTATCACAGCTCTTATTCAACCTTGTGCTAGAGGTCCTAGCCAGAGCAACTGGGCTAGACAAAGAAATAAAGGGCATCCAGATTGGTAAGGAAAAAGTAAAATTATTTCTATTTTCCAACGACATTATCTTATACACAGAAAATCCTAAGGAATCCTCAAGAAAATTATTAAAATAGAAGGGTTCAGCAGAGTTTCAGGTTACAGTATAAACGTACAAAATCAGTTGATTCCTCTATATCAACAAAAAGAACATTGAAGAGGAAATCATCAAATGAATACCATTCAGAGCAGCCCCCAAGAAGATAAAATACTTAGGAATAAACCTCACCAAAAACTAAAACCGCTATACCAAGAAAACTACAAGGTACTACTGCAAAAAAACAAAAGGAACCTACGTAATTGGAAAAACATACCTTGCTCATGGATAGGAAGACAACATTGTAAAATTGTCCATTCTACTAAAAGCCATCTATAGATACAATGCACTTCCGATCCAAATTCCAATGACATTTTTTAAAAAGATGGAGAAACAAATCACCAACTTCATATGGAAGGGAAAAAAGTCGTGGATAAGTAAAGCATTACTAAAAAAGAACAAAGTGAGAGGACTCACTCTGCCTGATATTAGAACCAATTATACCGCCACAGTAGTCAAAACAGCCTGATACTGGTACAACAACAGACACATAGACCAATGGAACAGAATTGAGAATCCAGATATAAATCCATCCACATATGAGCAGCTGATATTTGACAAAGGCCCAGTGTCAGTTAATTGGGGAGAAGATAGTCTTTTTAACAAAAGGTGCTGGCGTACCTGTATATCCATCTGCAAAAAATGAAACAGGACCCATACCACACACCATGCACAAAAACTAACTCCAAATGGATCAAAGACCTAAACATAAAATCTAAAACGATAAAGATCATGGAAGAAAAAATAGGGACAACATTAGGAGACCTAATACATGGCATAAACAGAATACAAAACATTACTAAAAATGACGAAGAGAAACCAGATAACTGGGAGCTTCTAAAAATCAAACACCTATGCTCATCTAAAGACTTCACCAAAAGAGTAAAAAGACCACCTACAGACTGGGAAAAAGTTTTCAGCTAAGACATCTCCGCCCGGCACCTGATCTCTAAAATCTACATGACTCTGCTAAAACTCAACCACAAAAAGACAAACAACCCAATTAAAAAATGGGCAAAGGATATGAACAGGCACTTCACTAAAGAAGACATTCAGGCAGCTAACAGATACATGAGGAAATGCTCTTGATCATTAGCCATTAGAGAAATGCAAATCAAAACTACAATGAGATTCCATCTCACTCCAACAAGGCTGGCATTAATCCAAAACACAGAAAATAATAAATGTTGGAGAGGCTGTGGAGAGACTGGAACACTTATACTCTGCTGGTGGGAATGTAAAATGGTATACAACCACTTTGGAAATCAATTTGCCGCTTCCTTAAAAAGCTAGAAATAGAACTACCATACAACCCAGCAATCCCACTCCTCGGAATATATCCTAGAGAAATAAGAGCCTTTACACAAATAGATATATGCACATCTATGTTTACTGCAGCACTGTTTACAACAGCAAAAAGATGGAACCAACCAAGGTGCCCATCAATGGATGAATGGATAAATAAATTATGGTATATTCACACAATGGAATACTACACATCGATAAAGAACAGTGACGAATCTGTGAACTACTTCATAACATGGAGAAACCTGGAAGGCATTATGCTGAGTGAAATTAGTTGCAAAAGGTCAAATAGTGTATAAGACCACTATTATAAGATCTTGAGAAATAGTTTAAACTGAGAAGAACATATTCCTTTGTTGTTATGAGAGGGGGGAGGGAGGGGGGGTAGGAGAGGGGTATTTACTAAAGAGATAGACAAGAACTACTATGGGTGAATGGAAGGACAACACTCAACACAGTGGAGGTCAGCACAACTGGACTAAACCAAAGCAGTTTCCTAAATAAACTGAACGCTTCAAGGTCCGCAAAGCAGGGGCACATGTTTGGGAACCATGTTTTCAGGGGATATCTAAGTCAACAGGCATAATAAAATCTACTAAGAAAACATTCTGCATCCCACTTTGAAATGTGGCGTCTCGGGTCTTAAATGCTAACAAGCGGCCATCTCAGATGCATCAATGATTCTCAACCCACCTGGATCAAGGGAGAATGCAGAACACCAAGAACATAAGATAATAACGAGCCCAAGAGACAGAAAGGACTACATGAACTAGAGACTACATCATCCTGAGACCAGAAGAACTAGATAGTGCCGGGCCACAACCAATGACTGCCCTGACAGGGAACATAACAGAGATCCCTTGAGGGAGCAGGAGAACAGTGGGATGCAGACCCCAAATTCTCATAAAAAGACCAGACTTAATGGTCTGACTGAGACTGGAAGGACTCTAGTGATCATGGCCCCCACACCTTCCGTTTACCCACTACGGGAACCATCCCCAAAGCCAGTTCATCAGACATGGATTGGACTAGACAATGGGTTGGAGAGGGATGCTGGTGAGGCGTGAGCTACTTGGTTTGGGTGGACACTTGAGACAATGTTGGTATCTCCTGCCTGGAAGGGAGATGGGTGGATAGAGGGGCTTAGAAACTGGCAAAATGGTCACAAAAAGAAAGAGTGGAAGGAGGGAGTGGGCTCTCCCATTGGGGGGAAAGTAATTGGGAATATGTAAGAAGTTGTGTATAAGTTTTCATGTGAGAGACTGGCTTGATTTGTAAACTTTCACTTAAAACACAACAAAAAATATTGAAATAAAAAAAAAGCTGACCCATGATTGCTTCAACAAGCTCTCAGAACTAAGACTCAAGGAATCTTCTGGATGAAGGTGCAATCCTGGAATTACCAGATGCAGAATACAAAAGATTAATATACAGAACTCTTAAAGACATCAGGAAGGAAATGAGGCAAAATGCAGAACAAGCCATGGAACACACAGATAAAGCAGCTGAAGAAATTAAAAAGGTTACTCAAGAATATAATTAAAAATTTAATAGGCTGCAAGAAACCATACAGAGACTGCAATCAGAGATTCAGAAGATAAACAATAAAATTACAGAGATAGAAAACTCAACAGAAAGTAAGAAGAGCACAATTGAAGAACTGGAAGGCAGAATAACTGAGATTGAAGATAAAACACTTGGGACCAATATATTTGAAGAGAAACCAGATAAAAGAAATTAAAAAATGAAGAAATCCAAAGAATCATGTGGGACTTTATCAAGAGAAATAACTATGAGTGATTGGAGTACCAGAACAGGGAGGGCTAACAGAAAATACAGAGGGAACTGTTGAAGATTTGTTGGCAGAAAACTTCCCTGATATCATGAAAGATGCTCATCGAATTCCACATACGGTAGATCTCAAAAGAAAGTGACCAAGACATATAACAATCAAACTTGCCAAAATCAAATATAAAGAGAATTTTAAGAGAGGCTAGGGATAAAAGAAGTCACCAACAAAGGAAAGTAAATAATAATAAACTTGGACTACTCAGCAGAAATCATGGAGGCAAGAAGGCAATGGGATGACTTACATAAAATATTGAAGGAAAAAAATTGCCAGCCAGGAATCAAACCATAACCCTGGCCCTCTGGCCCTCTGGCCTTAGCCCTCTAACTCTAGCCCCTAAGCCCTGAGCCCCAAAGCCCCTAAGACCCAAAGCCCTTAGGTCCTAACCACCAAGACCCTGAACTCTAGCCCTAACCCAAACCGTAACCATATACCCTAAACCCTACAATCTAAACACCTACACCCCAAAACACTACACACAAAAACCATACACACTAAACCCTATACTCTAAGCCCAAAACCCTAAACCCAAACTTCAAGCCCCAAAGCCCAAACCCAAAACCTAACCGTAAGCCCTAAACCCTAACACCTAACCCTAAACCCTAACCACCCTAACCCTAACAACCCTAACCCTAACGACCCTAACCCTAACTACTCTAGCCCTAACCCTCGAACCCTAACCCTCTAATGCTAACCTGAAACCCTAACCCAAAACCCTAACCCTCTAACTCTAACCCTCTAACCCTAACCCTCTAACCCCAACCCCCAAACCCAACCCCAAACACTAAACCTCAAATCCCTAGCCCTAAACCTAAGAATGAGCCTAAGCCTAACCCTAACACAACCCTAAACCCTAAACCATAACACTTAAAACCCTAACACGTGAAACCCTAACACCCTTAGCCCTAACACATTTAACCCTAACATCCTAAATGCCAAAACCCTAAACACTAACACCCTTGACCCCAACCACTAACCCCTAAACCCTAACTTAAAGCCTAAGTCATCTAACCCTCTAACCCTAATACCCTAACTCTAAACCCTAAAACCTACACCCTAACCCCAGCCCCCAGCCCTAACCCTCACTCTAAGCCTTAAACCCTAAACCCTAAGGCCTAAACCCTAGGCTCTAAGCCCTAAGCCCTAAACCCTAAGTCCTAAAACCCTAGACTCTAAGCCCTAAGCCCTAAACCTAACCCTCTAACCCTAAACCCTAAAACCTTACCCCAAACCCATCCCAAACCCCTAAACCTGAACCCCTAAACCCTAGCCCTAACCAGTAACCCTAAATCTCTAAACTATACCCCTAACCCTCTAACCCTAACCCTCTAACCCTAACCACAACACCAACCCCAACCTCTGAACCCCCAAACCCTAACCCCCAACCCTAAGCCTCTGAACCCTAAGCCTAAACCCTCTAACCCTAAACCCTAACCTTCACCCCCTCACACCCTCACCTTCTCACTCCCTCACTCTATAATCTTCTCAACCTCTAACCCCCTCACCCTCTAACCCCTCACCCTGACTCCCTCAATCTCTAACCCCCAAACTCTAAACCCCAACCCTCTAACACCCACCCTCTAACCCCAACCCACAAATCCCAAACAAACCCAACCCCAAGCCTAAACCTAAATCCCTAAAGCCTAACCCAAACCCTAATGACTAAACCACAAAACCTTAAACCCCCAAAACCCTAAACCCCAAACTGCAACCCCTAACACCTAACCTGTAACTCCAAACTCTAACCTCAAACCCTAAACCTAACACCTAACCCCAACCCAAAAACCCTAACCAAAAAACCCAACCCTAAACTCTAACCCCCAAACCCCAACCCCTAACCCAAACCCTAAGGACTCTAACTCTAACAACCCTAACCCTAACATCCCTAAGCCCAAACCCTAACCCTTTTTGTTAGCAGCCATAGCACTTAACCACTAGCCACCAGGGTTTCCATGAGCAGTCACAGGAATAGACACATGCACACCCGTGTTCACTGCAACATTATTCACAGTAGCAAAAAGATGGGAACAACCTAAGTGCTCATCCACAGAGGAACGGATAAACAAACTACGGTACATACACAGTGGAACACTACACGACAATAAAGACCAATGATGAATCTCCGAAACATCTCACACCATGGATGAATCTGGAGCGCATCATACTAAGTCAATCACAAAACGACATATACAGTACGTGACCACTATCATGAAAACATTTACGCACAGAAACAATCTTTGATGTTCACCAGGGAGACGAAGAGTGGGTAGAGAAAAGCCAACTAAACAATAACCAAAAAAACCAAACCCACTGCCGTCGAGTTGATTCCAGCTCATAGCGACCCTATAGGACAGATTAGAACTGCCCCATAGAGTTTCCATGGAGCGCCTGGTGGATTTGAACTGCAGACCTTTGGTTAGCACCGGTGGCTCTTAACCACTACGCCATCAGGGTTTCCAACCAAACGACACATATGTGGTAACTCTGGTGAAGGAAGAGACGGTACACAAGACTGGGAATCAACCTCAGCCTCACTCTAACCCTAACCCTAAACCACTTGTGCCCGAGCCTAGTAACCCCAGCCCTAACCCCAACCCCCAACCACCTAAAACCTATACCCCTAAACCTGACTCCCAAACCTCTAACCCCCAAACCTGGACCCCTAGCACCAAACCCTAACCCCTAACCCTAATCCTCCAACCCTTCTGCATCTCTGGGCCTCTCGACTCTCCGTCTATTTTCTACCTCCAAATCGTACTAACACTCAGTGGAATTTTGAAGTTTGAGCTGTGCTTTGCTTCTTGTTGTCTCCACCGGTCCCATCAAGGCACTGCATCATTTCTTTGCTCTGCTTCACTATTCAGTTCCAAAACCATGGCTTAGAATCGCCTGTCACTGAACTTCAGCGATTCGGTGCAAGGCCGCGAGAGGGCGTGCGCACCGCCGGTTCTGTTCTGCCCACCAGGCCCTCCGAGCATGGGAACCTCCTGGACCTAAGCCGGGACGACCTGGGTACCGCTCCAGTGGCGACAGCAGAAGCTTTTCTTCCCGAGGGACCCAACGCCCCAGGGCGCTCTCTCAATACTCCCATTAATGCTGTTATTATCCTAACCCACTCCTTCTGCGAGACCTAGTGGGCCCTTGACCAGGCCCAGCCTTCACGACCTGCACCCCCCTGCCGTGGTCACGTACAGGAACCTGCAGGGCCGCGCCCTCCCCGCCCAAGCTCTGCCCCTCCACACCCTGATGCCCTGCAGGCCTCTACTAGGTCCCCGCCCAGAGGAGAGTTGTCGCCCTGCACGGGGTGGGGGGACACGAGTGAACATCCGGAAACCACCCCCCAAGCATGAAGCCGACTGCCCGTATTGAGACCATGTGAGCAGGGCTGCCCCGCCGACTGGAGCCTGCAGGACATCACTCACGTTTGTCAGCTTCTCACTGCCCTCTGGGCTCAGGGTCCCAGAGCAGCCAATCCCCCCGGGGCGGGGGGGGGCAGTCCGTCCGCAGGGGCTGGAAGATCGGGTTGGCGCCCATGGCCGGAGCGCTTAAAACCCTTATAAACCCTTATAAACCCTCATAAACGGCCAGCTCCAGACCTTCAAATGTCAGCCCGAGAGACACCTAATCTCCTCCAACCTAAAAAAAAAAAAAAAAAAAAACACGCTGCCGTGGAGTCAATTCTGACTCACAGCGACCCTATAGGACAGAGTAGAACTGCCCCACAGAGTTTCCAAGGAGCGCCTGGTGGATTCAAATGGCCAATCTTTTGGCTAGCAGCCTTAGCACTTAACCACTACGCCACCAGGGTAACCCACTGAACCCACTGCCACCAGGGTAGAGGCTCCAAATCCCGCCAGTGTGAGGAACCCTCAAATCCCCTCAGCACCAGAGATCGCGTCCACAGCGACCGGTACACAGCGCCGCACAAATGTTTAAGTTAACAAACAACATGGTTGCTCAGGACCCCTTCCTGCTACCCCCACCCCCGCCTCCCAGAGGGGGAGCGGGACCCGGCATCCACACTGTTAACAGACACTGAATCGCTGCTGCTTCCACAAGGAGTAGGATCCCCACGCTGCTCCACAGATTCCGAGGACCCCTTCCTTTCCAGGTGGGGCCGGGGCCGCGCCGACGCCCCAGCCCCGAGAGTAGACCAGCCGGCGCGGGCGCGGGCGCGGGGTGCCTCAGCCTCCCAGGCACAGCGCCCAAAACAATAAGGGGCAGCATGGCCTTGGGCGGGGGATCCCTCTCTCCCCTGTCCCTGGCACCCTACGGAGTCTGGTGGGGGTGGGAGGACGAATGGGGGCGAGTGCCCCGCCCTCAGTCTGGAATCTCACCCCCCCCGGGCGAACTCTGGGCCTTGGTTTCCCCCCTGGCACAGGGAGCAGGTGGGGGGCGGGGGGGGCAGGCGCCCATCCCCCAGCTTGGCCCGCAAACCCGCCCCGGGCAGAGTAGGGACCTTGGCGCAGCCCTGGACACAGCCTTTCTCCCCAAGCCCTTCAAGCCCCCAGGCCCGAGGGCACTCCGCAGCTGGATCCCGCGGCTGGACCCCCCCCCCCCCGCAAATCCATGGGGATGTAAATTCCCAGACCAGCTGAGTCTCCCGGGCCAGAGGCTCCCTCTCTCCCTCTCGCAGCCCCTAGAGTGGCTGCGTCCGCCCGCCCCCGCGCCGCATCCGCCCCTGGGGATCACTCGGGACGGGGTACGCCGGAGGGGGCGATGCGAGCTGCTAACCCAACGTCCGGACTCCCCAACCTCTGGAGCCCACGGGATGCTGGCACTGGGACCCGCCCTCCTGGCGCCTTCCCTCCACACCTTCGAGGGGCCGGGCTTGTTCAGTCTGGGAGCGGGTCCCTCCACCCAGCTGCCGGAGTTTCCTACCTTTCAGAAACCACGGCACAGAAAGCAGCACGAACACCGTCCGCTGTAAGGCGCGCCATCGGGCCGGGGCCCCTCACCGCCCGTCCCAGCGCTTCTGTGAGTAACTGGCTGGACGGCGAGGAACATGGCTGCTGGCCCCGCCCAGCGGCCTGGGTGTGGGGCGGGCGTGGGGGGGTTGGGCCTCCAGAGGGGAGGGTGGGGTCTAGAAGCAAGGACAACGCCAAGGTGTGCGGGGTGAGGAGACGGGAGACGTCAGGAGAGGGCCCTCTCCCGCGCAGAGTTAAGTATTGGAGGTGCAACGGTTAAGTGCTTGGCTAACTGAAAGGTGGGCCGTTGTAACCCACCAGCTCAGAGGTTGAAAAGATCTGGAGATGGGCTCCCATAAAGATTCTAACCAAACAAAATCCAAACCAGTTGCTGTTGAATCAATTCCAACTCATAGTGACCCTATAGGGCAGAGCAGAACTGCCCCATAGGGTTTCTAAGACTGTAAGTCTTTACAGAAGCAGACTGCCATGTCTTTCTGCAAATAACCAACTGGTGGATTCGAACTGTCCACCCTTTGGTTAGCAGCCGAGCTCTTAACCACGGTGCCAGCAGGGCTGCGCCATAAAGACTGCAACCTAGGAAACCTTGTGAGGCAGTTCTAAGCTGTCGTACAGGGTTGATATGAGTCAGAATCTCTTGATGGCACACAACCATGATTGTACTAAGAAAAATTCCTCCAAGCAGCTGTCTACATGACCCCTGAAGCACACATGCATGCACGCTATCAAAGCAGTGCGGCCAAAGACAGGAAATTGGAATAGAGACATTATAGAGTGGACAGTGAAAAGTGATTTCTGAGGGGCATGAAGCTCAAGCAGAGGAGGTAGCATACAACTAAATGCCCTTCTCCTTCTATTGTTCAATGGTCTTGAGAAAGAATGTGTCCCAGGAATTAACTGTAGCCCAGGATAACTTGAAGACAGCAAATACAGAGGACCAGTCAGGATGCTTCTGCAGTGGTCAGGGTGAGGAGTGATGGTGGTAGTGCAGGTGGGAACGGTGGGCAGGCTTGAGGTGTACTTTGGAGCTTGAGCTGCCAAGAATTGCTGGTGGATCAGACGTATGGGATGAGGGGAATGGAGAATTAAAGGTGACTTCTAGAATTCAGGCTACCATGAGAGCATGGTCACCAGAGCCATTCTCTACCATGTGGAAAACCATGGAGGAACAAACTTGAGAAAATGACCAAAAGATTTTTTCTGGACATGTTAGATTTGGATGTCTGAGGTCATCCAAGTGTGGAGAACAGTTCCCAGCTGTGGATACCACTCTGAGGTAGAGTAGTTTTCCAGGTTCTAAGAATTTGGAGATCATCAGCCTATAGCTGATTTGAAAGCCACTGGTGGTGCGATGATTATGCATTTGGGTGCTACCAAAAGGTCTGCAGTTTGAATCTACCAGTCGCTCCTTGGAAACCCTGTGGGGAAGCTCTACTCTGTCCTATAGGGTCCCTATGAGTCAGAATCCACTCGATAGCGACTTTGTTTTGTTTTAATACTAAGCTCAGAAAAGTTGTGTGTCAGGGTTGTATTTTTTCACAATACTTATTCAGGCAGTTCGAATCTACCAGCCACTCCTTGGAAGCCCTGTGGGTCAATTCTACTCTGTCCTTTAGGGTCGCTATGAGATAGAATCGACTCAACAGCAGTGAATTTAGTCTTAGAGGAGCTCTTTGTCTGTCAAAGCTGAGAGTTTTACTTCATACTTTTTAAAACTGCCATGTCTCATGTTACGTGGCTACCCTTACAGGAGCATTTTTGGTGCTAACTTGACTTGTCCTTGGTGAAGGGCTCTGTATTCATTTTCTAGGGCTGCCATAGTAAATTACCAAAAACTCAGTGTCTTTAAAAAAACATATAATCCATACAGTCCAAGAAGCTGTATTATATGAAAAGAAGGGGCATCAGGATTAGAGGAAGACTCATTAACAGCCTAGACATGCAGATGACACAACCTTGCTTACTGAAAATGAAGAAGACTTGAAGCGCTTGCTGATGAGGATCAAAGACTTCAGCCTTCAGTATGGATTACACTTCAACATAAAGAAAACAAAAGTCCTCACAACTGGAACAATAAACAGAGAAAATACTGAAGTTGTCAAGGATTTCATTTTACTTGGATCCACAATCAACACCCATGGAAGCAGCCATCAAGAAATCAAATGACATATTTTATTGGACAAATCTGCTACAAAAGACCTCTTTAAAGTGTTAAAAATTGAAGATGTCACTTTGAGGACTAAGGTGTGCCTGAACCAAGCCATGATATTTTCAATCGCCTCATATGCATGCTAAAGCTGGACAATGAATAAGGAAGACAAAAGAACTGAAACTTGAATTATGTTGTTGGTGAAGAATAATGAATATACCATGGACTGCTAGAAGAATGAACACACCTGTCTGGGAAGAAGTACAGCCAGAATGCTCCTTAGAAAGGTGGGTGGCAAGACTTGGTCTCACGTCCTCTGGACATATTATCAGGAGGAATCAGTCCCTGGAAAAAGACATCGTGCTTGGTAAAGTAGAGGGTCAGTGAAAAAGACAAAGATCCTCAATGAGACAGATTGAGACGGTGGCTGCAACAGTGGGCTCAGACATAGCAATGAGAAAGGCCCAGGGCTGGGCACTGTTTCGTTCTGTTGTACACAGGGTCGCTATGTGTTGGAACGGCCCAACAGCACCTAACAACAACATCATAAACTCACTAGATCTCCTGGGGATAGCATGTCATATTCAGTGTAGAATAGATAGAGTTTCTTTGTTTGTTTGTTTACCATATTTACTAATACTATGATTTACATTTGATAACTTCCACATTCTGTTGGATCGCTTTTCTTTGGAATGGACACAAACGTGCGTCTCCTGCAGTCTGTTGGCCAGGTAGCTAGCTTCCAAATTTCTTTGCATAGTGGAGTGAGCATCTACAGTGCTGCATCTGTTTGTTGAACCAACTCAGTGGGTATTCTGTCAGCTCCTGGAGCCTTGTTTTTCGCCAGTGTCTTCAGTTTAGCTTGGACTTCTTGCTTCACTACTACCAGTTCTTCATCATGTGCCACCTCATGAAACGACTGAAAGTTGACCATTTCTTTTGGTACTGTGACTCTGTGTATTCTTTCCATCTTTTGTGTGTGTGCTTTAAGTGAAACTTTACAAATCAAGTCAGTCTCTCATACAAAAATTTGTATACAGCTTGCTATGTACTCCTAGTTCCTCTCCCACCAATGAGACAGCACACTCCTCTCAATGCTGTATTCCCCGTGTCCAGTCAGCCACTTTCTGTCCCCCTCTGCCTTCTCATCTCCCCTCCAAACGGGAGCTGCCCACATAGTCTCATGTGTCCACTTGAGACCAGAAGCTCACTCCTCACCACTATTTTTTCTATCCTATAATCCAGTCCAATCCCTGTCTGAAGAGTTGGCTTTGGGAATGGTTCCAGTCTTGGGCCAACAGAAGGTCTGGGGACCATGACCTCCAGGGTTCCTCTAGTCTCAGTCAGATCATTAAGTCTGATTTTTTTATGGGACTTTGAGGTCTGCATCTCACTGCTCTCGTGCTCCGTCAGGGATACTCTGTTTCATTCCCTGTCGGGGCAGTCTTCGGTTGTAGATGGGCACCATCTAGTTCTTCCGGTCTCAGGCTGATGTAGTCTTGCATTTACGTGGCCATTTCTGCCTTTTGGACTCATAATTACCTTGTATCTTTGGTGTTCTTCATTCTCCTTTGTTCCAGGTGGGTTGAGACCAATTGATGCATCTTAGATGGCCGCTTGATAGTGTTTTTAAGACTGCAGACGCCACTCACCAAAGTGGGATGCAGAATGTTTTCTTAATAGATTTTATTATGTCAGTTGACCTAGATGTCCTCTGAAAACATGGTCCCCCAACTGCTGCCCCTGCTACTCTGGCCTTTGGAGCATTTGGTTTATTCAGGAAACTGCCTTTCATTTAGTCCATTTATGCTGACCTCTCCTTTATTGTATGTTGTCTTTCCCTTCACCTAAAATAGTTCTTGTCTACTATCTAAATTTGCGAATATCCTTCTCCCTCCCTTTCTCCCCACCCTCATAACCATCAAAGAATACTTTCTTCCCTGTTTAAACTATTTCTTGAGTTCTTATAATAGTGGTCTCATACAATATTTGTCCTTTTGCAACTGACTAATTTCACTCAACATAATGCCCTCCAGATTCCTCCAAACTATGAAATATTTCACGGGGGGGGGAGGGAGGGAGGGAGAGGTTTTTTTTACTGATTAATTAGTAGTTAAGAACTGCTTTAGGTGAAGGGAATGACAACACTCAATACATGCAAGGTCAGCTCAATTGGACTGGACCAAAAGCAAAGAAGTTTCTGGGATAAAATGAATGCTTCAAAGGTCAGCAGAGCAAGGGCGGGGGCTTGGGGACCATGGTTTAAGGGGACTTCTAAGTCAATAGGCAAAATAATTCTATTATGAAAACATTCTGCATCCCACTTTGAAATGTGGCGTCTGGGGACTTAAATGCTAACAAGCAGCCATCTAAGATGCATCAATTGGTCTCAACCCACCTGGAGCAAAGGAGAATGAAGAACACCAAGGTCACACGACAACTAAGAGCCCAAGAGACAGAAAGGGCCACATGAACTAGAGACCTACATCATCCTGAGACCAGAAGAATTAGTTGGTGCCCGGCCACAATAGATGACTGCCCTGACAGGGAGCACAACAGAGAACCCCTGAGGGAGCAGGAGATCAGTGGGATGCAGACCCCAAATTCTCATAAAAAGACCATACTTAATGGTCTGACTGAGACTAGAGGAATCCTGGCGGCCATGGTCCCCAGACCTTCTGTTGGCACAGGACAGGAACCATCCCCGAAGACAACTCATCAGACATGAAAGGAACTGGACAGTGAGGGGGAGAGAGATGCTGATGAAGAGTGAGCTAATTATATCAGGTGGACACTTGAGATTGTGTTGGCATCTCATGTCTGGAGGGGAGATGGGAGGATAGAGAGAGAGGGAAGCTGGCAAAATTGTCACGAAAGGAGAGACTGGAAGGACTGACTCATTAGGGGGAGAGCAAGTGGGAGTACGGAGTAAGATGTATGTAAACTTATATGTGACAGACTGACTTGATTTGTAAACGTTCACTTGAAGCTCAATAAAAGTTAATAAAAATATATATATATTAATGGTCACCTAATGGTATTAAAAATATGATATTCAAGTCAGCTATTATAGAGACATCTTTGGTTTAGGCTCTGTAAAAACCAATATGCCTATTGTTCATAGGAGACACCTGTGATATCTCACTGGTTTCTAGTCATGTTTGTAGAGCAAGTCAAAGTTTCACCCAAGCTTCTGTCAGTATTAATTATATAAAATACATATGGGTTGGGACGGGTGTGTATCATCACCATTATCATCAGCAAAAGCACTTTTTTTGCATTATCACTAAATCAGTTAAAATTTGTGTTAACTGGGTTAAAAAAAAAAAAAAAACCTGAGTTCAAACTTGTATAATAATTACAGGTGCATGAACCCCTTCTAGAATAAATAAACAATTGACCTAATTAGACAACATCTGGTTTAATTCATGCTCCAGAAATAATCACGACAAATGGGATTACTGTTATTGGTGAAATGGTTAGGTTATATCCTTAGAACTGGGCTTGAACTCTATCCTAGTTGATTGACAATCCACAAGTTTCATTGACTTAAAATGTGGGGATATTTCTCATTTATAATACCTCTTGGGTGTGAGTCAAGTGCAAATCTGCTCTGTATTATCATCTTTTCTAATTTCATTTCTGGTTAGCAGCTCTTATGTTAGCCACTATCATGGCAAATGCATAGGAATATGGATGGAACCAGGTAAATGGCACTTAATTCTTCTGTTTGAATGTGGAATCTTTCACTTCATTCATATTCCATTTGCCCAGCAAGTCATATGGCAAATCCTGACGTGAAAGAGATGAGAAATACCCCGCTACTCAGGATGCACCAAGGATAACCCTCTCCCTTGTTTCTAGGTATAGTGAATTAATCATATACTTCATATACCATTAGGTCTGTATTTGGCTTCCATATCATGTTCCTATATTAGTCATGGAATCGACTCGAAGGCACTGGGTTGGGATATTAGTCAGAATTTTACTACAATAATGATGCATAAAAGACAACCACAAAATCTTAGTGACACGTAATAAAAAGTTTTTCATGCAACTCTACAGATCAGCTAGGTTTTGAGTTCAGGTTGTTTCCATGCATCTCTTAATTTCCTTGGACAAGTTGAAGGGACAGCAGACACTTGAGGCAAGTTCATCTCATGGTAGAACTTCAAGCTTTCAGAGGAGAAGTCTCTTACAGACTAGGCTGGGAAACACCACACTCACACTCATATCCACATTCCATTAACCAAGTAACATGGCCAAGACTAGTGTCAATGGGTCAGGAAATATACTCCTCCCATGGAGACAGTGTAGGTCTGGGGGGGTGGGGGCAAGCAGGGGAATAATGTCAATATTTGGTGACTAATAATCTAATCTACACAAGTTGCATTCACTCATCCAAGAAATACTTTCTGAACACAAATATTTTTTTCAGATACCAAAGCAGGATGTCAAAGTATATGCATTCTAGTTGTTGTTAGCTGCCATCAAGTTGGTTCCGAGTTATGGTGACTTTATGCATCATAAAATGAAAGATTGCCATGTCCTGTAACATCTTCATGATCTTTGGTATTTTGAGTCCATTGTTGCAGCTATTGGGTTAATCCGTCTCACTGAGGGTTTCCCCCATTTTGGTTGGCTCTCTACTTTACCAAACATGGTACCTTTTTCTAGCAATTGGTTTTTCTTGATGACATGTTCAAAGTAAGCAATTTGAAGTCTCACCATCTGTCATGGATTGAATTGTGTCCCTCCCCCAAAATATCTGTCAACTTGCCTAGGTCATGATTACCTTGTGTGATTCTATGATTGCCTATCATTTTACGATCTGATGTGGTTTCGCTAAGTGTTGTACACCCTATCACTATGATGTAATAAGATGGATTAGCAGAAGTTATGTTGATGAAATGTATAAGATCAGGTAGTGTCTTAAGTGAATCTCTTTTGAGATACAAAAGAGAGAAGTGAGAAGAGAGACATGGGGGCCTCATACCACCAAGAAAGGAGTGCTGGAGCAGAGCATGTCCTTTGGGTCTGAGATTCCTGCACTGAGATGCTCCCAGACCAAGGGAAGATTGATGACAAGGGCATTCCTCCAGAGCAGACAGAGAGAGAAAGCCTTCCCCTGGAGCTGACGACTGAATTTGGACTTGTAGCCTACTAGACAGTGAGAGAATAAATTTTTCTTTGTTAAAGCCATCCTCCTGTGGTATTTCTGATATAGCAGCATTAGATGACTAAGACACCATCCTAATTTCTAAGGTACATTTTGGTTGCATTTCTTCTACGACTGAATGAGTAAACATTCATTCTATTGGGAGTCTATGGTATATTCAACATTCTTCATCAACACTGGAGTTTGCATGCATCAATTCTTTTTCTAGTAGTAGATAGACAGAAATAGATACACATAATTACATATATATAGTTAGATGGTGCCTTGCTATCTGAAGAAAAATTTAAAAAGTAGGGTAAAAGGACAAGATAGTAACTGGTTCAGGGATGAAGTCTCTCTATCATTTCTAGAAGCAGACTGCTCAAAGCAAATGAACTGGCTAAAGCCGTAAAATAGAAGAAACCTCAGCAAAATATAGCTGTAATACAATGAAAGAGCCCAGTGATGTAATAGGAATTGAGGAGCATACAATAATGGAGGCCAGGTGGAGTTGGGCCTTGAGTTTAGTTTTAAAAGCTTTCCATTCAACTCAGGTTTTTGTAAAATTGAATAGAACCGTAATAAAATCTAACATACTTTAAATGGATTATTCCATGTGCTTTATGGTACAAAGATGGGCACAGTAAGACCATTTAGATAGATATTACAAAAGTACAGGTGACTAAGTATGATGACTTGAACCATCAAGTATGGAAAATAGCAAAAGTAGCAAAATCCTGAAGACAATGAGCAAATGCTGAACAATGCATTCTTTGAGAGAACAGTGGAGTCAGGGATGCTACTAAAGCTTTGGTTGAATAAAGGCATCATTTATTGATAGGATGAAGATTGAGCAGGAAAATATCTTGGAGAGCCTAATCAACCTTTAAACTTCAAATAAGTCAATTTTGAATACTTAATATACATCCTCATGGAGATATTAACTTGGAAGTTGATATTCAACCATGGATTTCAGGGAAGAGATTCTATTTGAAGATATAAATTTGGTAGTTGTAAGCATAGAGATAGAAATTAAACAATGACATAAACTAGATTTAGTCAAATGAGAAGTCTGTTTATTTAAGTAAGGACACAGCACTGTTCATTTATTACAAAATGTCAGGTATCTGGTAGGGGCTGTTACTTATTTTTTAGTACTACTCTAGCTACTATTGGGCCTTTACATACCTACGTAAGTTTTAGAATTAGTTTGTCATTTTCTTTACAAATTTTGTTGTGATTTTTATTAGATTTGCATAGAATATATAAACAGTATTGGTGGAATTTGGTCTTCTTAACCATTAACTTTCTATATCTCAAGAATTATTGAGGTCTACCTTCATGTCAATATTATAATTTTATCCATGAAATCCTTCAGTGGATATGTGTGTTCACGAGTGTAGGAGTGTGTGCATGCATGTGTGCGTTCATATACACGCGTGTAAGTCTGTTCACAGATATACATTAACAAAATATAATCAATAAAATACCAAAAAAATACTGAATAGAAAATACCTAAACTAGAAAGCTACTGAACTAGTAAAATCCAAAGCAAATCACTGTCATATAATTTTTATGTTACTTTTATCAAAATATCAAGAAACTTGCAATTCTTATACTTTGTAATATATTTCAGACACAGGGCATAGTGAGGGTAAGGCATTTCCAGGGGCAATCTCTAAGTTCAGCCTTTCCCTATCCCAAATTTCAAGACGAATAGATGTTGATGAGTCAGCAGAAATGTCTCCCCCTCTTGTCTGGCTTTCATATTTGCGGCGCCTGAAAGCATTCTGTACCTTGTCTGCTGCACCCTTGGACTTGGACCCTGGCGCACGTGCCCTCCTCTGCCCCCCTTTTGCGATGCTTCTGTTTAGACAATGGAGAATATAAAATAGAACAAAACCGTGTGATTAATAATAATCATACAAATTCTAGTTGCATGACCAAGAACAAGTTACTTAACCTCTCTGAGCCTCGACTTTGTCATCTGTACAATGGCAGTAATAACAGTAACAGATTCAATAGAAGTAATAGGTCTTGACGTTGTGAGGATTAACTAGTTGCCATCCAACTGATTTCATCTCATGGCAAACCCATGTGTGTCAGAGCAGAACTGTACTCTGTAGGGCTTTCAATTGCTGTGACCTTTTGGAGGTAGATAACTAGATCTTTCTTCTGAGGTGCCCCTGGGCAGATTGAAACCACAAATATTTTGGTTAACAGCAAAGAGCTTAATAATTCGTGCAACTAGGGACTCCCTGTGAAAGTTAAGTGACTTATTGTAAACAAAATGTGTAGAACACTGCTTGGTATATTGTAGTTGCTACTTAATTGTTATCAATATATCATGAATATTTATGGCATTATCACTGAAACATTTGATAACAAAGAGAACAAAAATATAAAGTTGGACAAGTCTCACTTATGCATATTATTTAACACCATAAATAAAATCCCAGAAAATGTGTGCTATCAGTAGATAAAAAGATACTGTATTTTAAACATATATTTGTAATTACAAAATTCCTAAGATGGTCCTACAATAGGACCAGTACAATCATCCATTCATTAAAAAATATTAAGTAAGTGCATATTGTTTGTCAACTGCTGTTTCAGGTCCCATAGAAATGGAAGTAAACCATCAGACAAATTCTCTACCCATCAGAAACTTACATTCCAATGTAGAAATACACAAAAATGCATATACAAATAGAGATACAGTAAAACTCAAAGTAATGCTAATGCTTACAAAATGAGCAAGGCATTGAAGTAGCATGTTAATTTATAGGTTAAATTAGTTGGTCAGCAAAGTCCTTTCTTAAGAGTGATATCTGAGCAGAGATCTGAATGAAAGGGGAGAGACAACCAACAGGAAAATATGCAAAAAAAAACAAAAAAAAAATACTAGGAGAGAGAACCAACCCCAGTCCAAAGGCCTGGAGGCAATGAAACAAAACAAGGAGGATGCACAGCAGAAATCAAGGGAGAGAGGGGTGCTCTGTAGTGAGGTGAGAGATATGTCCAAAAGATTATCATGGCAGCCTAAAGGACTTGGATTTATTTAAAATCTTTGAAAAGATTTGATCAGAGAGACATGTCACCTGAGTAATGTTTTAAGAACTTCTCCCTGGTTGTTGTCTGATTAGACTCTAGAGGGAAAAATTGAAAGTTGGGAGAGCAGTTAGGAGGCCCTTACAGTGTCTGAGCAAGCTGTAATGGCAGCCAGGCCCAGGGTGTTGGCAAGGGAGTAATTTAGAAGTGGGCAGATATGGAATCTATTCTGAAGATACAACCAACAGAAAGTGTTGTATATAAGATGTTAGAGAAAGAGAGAAGTCAATGAATACTCCAAATTAGAGAAAAACCCCAACATCACATCAGTGGAGGAGAAACATTTTTGGTAAAAAATAATACAAATTCCCATAGAACACTAAATACAAACATACTAATTTTTTTTAATAGTCTAGAAGAGGCAGAAAAAAATCTGTAATATGATAAAATGCATACATATTTTAAATGGAAAATAAAACACTGTTAATGTTTTCCATCAATGTTACAATCAAACATTAAGGATCCAATACTCAACATTTTTCTTGGAAATCGTAGATCTGGATATCAACACTGGAACCAAAAATATCTTACCTTTGAAAAGCTAGCAAAAACGAATGGTATTTATGTATGATATAATCATCCTGAAACACTATTAGACTCAACTGAAAAATCATATAAACTAAAAAGAATGCTCAGAAAGTATAATTGGCACCCCATTAATATAGATAAAGTATAACCCTGAAGAGTTATAAATTTTATTTTCTTATAAAATCAAAAATGCAACAAAATTTATACATTTCCTAAATATAAATTATCAATTTATATTTAGGAAATGTATTTGGTGATATTTATATAAAACATTTTTGCCTTGAACGCCACTTAAACCAAATGAAACCCATTGTTATTGAGTTGATTCCAACTTACAGCAACCCTATAAGAGAGATGTAACTGCTCAGTAGGACATTCTTGCTGTACTTCTTCCAAGACAGATTTTTTTCTCCTTTTGGCAGTCAACGGTACATTAAATATTCTTCACTAAAACCATTATTCAAAGGCACCAACTCTTCTTTGGTCTTCCTTACTCCTTGTCCAGCTTTCACACACATATAAGGCAGTTGAGAACACCATGGCTTGGATCAGGCACTCCGTAGTCCTTAAAGTGACATCTTTGCTTTTTAACACTTTAAGGAAGTCTTTTGCAGCAGATTTGCCTAAAGTAACACGTCATTTGATTTCTTGAGTGCTGCTTTGATTGTCTCTCCAAGTAAAATGAAATCCTTGACAAGTTCAATATTTTCTCCTTTTATCATGACGTTTCTTAGTGGTCTGGTTGTGAGGATTTCTGTTTTCTTTATGTTGAGGTGTAGTCTATAATGAAGGCTGTGGTTTTTGATCTTTATCACTAAGTGCTTCAAGTCCTCTTCACTTTCAGTAAGCATCGTCTTGTCATCTGCATATCACAGATTGTTAATGAGTCTTCCTCTAATCCTGATGCCAAATTCTTCTATACAGTCTGGCTTCTCAGGTTACTTGGTCAGCGTACAGATTGAATAAGTATGGTGAAAATAGAGAAAACAAAAATCATCAAAACTGAACCAATAAGCAGCATCATGATAAACAGAGAGAAGACTGAAGTTGTAGAGGATTTCATTTTGCTTGGATCCACAATCAACACCCAGGAAAGCAGCTGTCAAAAAAATCAAATGTCTTATTGTATTGGGCAGATTGGCTGCAAAAGAGTTCTTTAAAGTGTTCAAAAGCAAAGATGACACTCTGAGGTCTAAGGTGGGCCTGACCCAAGCCATGGTATTTTCCATCGCCTTATATGCATTTTTTTTTTTTTTTTACATGCATGCAAAAGCTGGGACAATAAATAAGGAAGGCCGAAGAAGTACTGACACCTTCGAATTATGGTGTTGGCAAAAAAATATTGAATTCTACCAGAAGTAGAAACAAATCTGTTTTGGAAGAAGTATGACCACAGTGCTCCTTAGAAGCGAGGATGGTAAGGCTCTGTCTCACGTACTTTGGACATGTTATCAGGAGGAACCAGCCCCTGGAGAAAGACATCGTGCTTGATAAAGTAGAAGCTCAGCAAAAAAGAGGAAGTTCCTCAATGAGAAGGATTAACACAGTGACTGCAACAGTGGTCTCCAACATGGTGACAACTGTGAGGATGGGCAGGACTGGGCAGTGTTTCCATCTGTGGTCCATAAGGTCAGTATGAGCTGGAACTGATTAGACCCACCTAACAACAACAACACAACAGCAACAATGTACGGCGAGCAATTTCACATGGGTTTCACTATGTCTTTGATGTGGTGGTTGACAGGTGAAATGGTGCACTGTAGATTAGTGGGAAGGCACAACTGGACCCATGCATAACCTTGCTTATTGGGTCACAGGCTGTGACAGTAATAATTCCTGCTTAGGAGAATTTGAAAGCTGTTCATTGTGGACGTGTGAGGGACTCCGAAATACTTGCAGAAATTTCCGAGTGGGTGGGGTGCTCTAGTGTGAGCATCGGGAGGAATGGACCCCATGTGTGCTTGACATCCTCTGCAGATTATGACACAATCAAACATTCCCTTTTCACTGTCTTGCAAATTGTAAGAGAACAGGGGGAAATTTTAGGCAGGATGCTTTCAAAACACATGGCAAGAAAATTTATTGAAACATTAAATTCAAAATAAAATTTTCCTATATTTTTCTTCCTTCCCTATCTTATTTCAAGGAGGTAGTTGGACTCACAGGGTTGAACCTCTGAAACTTTGAGACCCTGAAGAGCCTGTTGTAAAAGCCTCAGCTCACTGGAGTAATCACACTGCGTGAACTGAAGCCCAGGGGAGGAGTGAGAGTTGGATAGCAGAGCCTAGAAATAGGAAAGGGGTTGGCCCTGCTTCTTGACAGTGCCCTGGGGTAGACGGCAGCACCTCAAAGGATAATGCAGGCACATAGGTACACAAACCCCATCATGGTGTTCGCAGCCCTGCCAAGGTTCTCCTGCTCCAGCTAGGAATGGAAGGAGCAGAGCCAATACTTCTAGAGAAATCACCCACGTAGGCTGGGGCAATGGGTGTTTTGAAGCCTGTCTCCAAACCTTGGTCCTTCATTAGACCCCAGGAATTATTGCATATCTGGATGAGGAGGAAACCTAAAAATAAGTAAGGTGAAAATCCACCACCCCGTCCCCCCCCGCCCCCCAATTTTGTAAGCAGGCTGCTCTGAGCTGGAATTCAGTTTATTTAAAGAAATATCATGCTTTTTTCACACAGGATTTTATGCAGATTCAAACTTATGATTCATATTATTCATTTATCCACTAAGTCAACAAAGATTTACTGTATACTGACTACATGTCAGACCCTATGCCATGTACTCTTGATGATAAGATAACTCAGAGAAGGTCCCTCATTGCCTGATCAGAGAAAGAGCCAAGTTAACAGTTGTATCAGTTGTGTATTGCTGTGTAACAAATGACCCCAAAATGTAGCACTTAAAAGAACAACCACTTACTAAGCTCAGAGTTATTCTGGTTGTCAATTTGGGGATCTTCCTATCTGGGCCAAGCACAGTGACTCACAGCAGGCCTTCCTCATGTGTCTACAATTCGCTTCCAGGTCAGCTAGGAGCCATTTCATCTAAAATCAACTCAGTGAAACTGCTGGATCCTCTCTCCAATGGCCTCTCATCATCCAGCAGGCTGGCCTGGGTCCGTTCCCATGGGTTCTCAGGCTTTAAGAGCAACAAAAGGGCAAGTCTGAATGCAAAGTCCTTTCAACTCTCACCTTGTATCTGGTTCACTACTATCTTGATGGCCAAAGCAACCGTAAGGTCAGCCTCAACTGAGGGTGCAGAAAGACTCCTGCTGCTGAGGAAAGGCGCTCCAGAGTCTCACAGAAGGCATGGACACAGAGAGAGGGAGAATGTGTAGACCTTCCTAAAATCATCTGTGGCAAGTAAATGTAATTGTGTTTTATGTGGTGGTAAAGGGTATCTTGAATACAAAGGTGTACAGAGCAAGAAGTGGACAAATTTACCAGGAAAAGGGTCAGGGAAGATCTCAACTAGGAAGTGATGCCTGAGCCAAGTTGGGAATATGGTTGGATAGTTAAGGGATGACAAAGGCCCAGAAAGCAGGAAACCCCAAGAATTCTCTAGAGGCTTCAGTACAAGGTGAGGGATGGCTTGATGAGAACATTCTGAGGAGACAGAGTGAAGCCACTGGTGCATTTGTCAACAGGCACAGATCGTCTTTTGTTCTGTTTTCCAACCAGTCCTCCCTCCTATACAGTTGGGAGTCACACAAAACGAGCCCCTAGCATCTTCGTGTTGAAATTTCTATTTTCTACCGAGAAGTCAGCACCTCTCTCATCACCTCCCCAACTTTCCTAATTTCTTCCATAATAGATCTCCCCATTTCCAGGATCTTTTTCTAAATGGCATCCAAAACAAAAATAGAGTCTGGAAGAAGCAGAGGTCATGGGCTTTCCCAAGTCAACTCCTAAACCTCCTATTCTGGCTGCATAAAAGTCCTGAGTCTTAGGGCTTTTTGGTGAGGCCATAAGCCTAACCTGTTCCAACAGGGTCAGTTCTCTTCACCACACACTTCACCAGGGAGAGTAGGCCAGGAGATGAGAAGGGGGACAACATCTTCTAGTCAGAGTGAAGAGCCTGTGTGAAGCCTCAGAGGCTAAGGAGACCTGAAAAGGGTGTAGAGTGGATGTTGTATGACCAGGGCTGGAGAGACGATTCAAACTGAGTTAAATGAGAGGATTTGGTGGAAGCAACTGCCTATCACACTATTTTCATTCCCTGTATGCTCTCTCTCCCTCCCAAGGGATGGTAACCTCTTTGAGTGCAGAGAGAAGTTTTAATTTATTTTTAATATATAATCTCCCTCCTCCCAGCCCCCAAGCCCCTACTTCAACAGTTGCCATATTTTTCTTGCTGCCCAGCTTCGCTTCAAACTGGGCCCATAGAATCGAGCAGTGTCAACAATGATGTCACACAAGGGCTATGGAAGTCTTGGTGCTCGCTCAGATGTCAACTGCTCTTTGGAGAGGGTGCCGATCTGAGGTCTCCTGCAGGATAGTGTCTTTAGATAGCAAATCCAGGAAATTCAGGACTACATCAGAGTCTCCAAGTCATGAAAGATTCAGATATCATCAGTAACTGGGAGGAGGGATAGAGATCCTTCAGAATACCGTTATTTTGGGATGTCTTCACCCAGACAGGATGAATCAGTGATAAACGAAGAAGAGGCCTTTCTCTAAGACTCTAAATAAGGGTGGGAGGAAAAAATCTCCCAGATGGATGAGAGCTAGGGAACTAGGGGATCTGATTTCCAGAGAAATCAGAGCTATGACAGGACAAGATGAAGGATTTGAGGTGAACAGATAGGGTCATAAGGAGGATTGACCTAAGAAAGCATTTCCTGTCATTTAGTAGATAATTAACCAAAGTTTGTAATGTCAATAGGAAATGCAGGAATAAATTAATGATCAAACTTAGGATTCTGAGAAATTTCTGGAATAAGTGCAGAAATAATACTCAATTGTTCTGGCCTTTAAACCTGATGGAAAGGAAGGAAGCCAGTGTACAACTGGGACAGAGAATGTAGGACTGAGGAAAGGGTGGTGAGGGAAAAGTGTATTGCATTATTATATTTTCTAATGAGATGGAATGAACATACTATGTGGAGAACTAAGAAAATTTTCAGGAGGTTCTAGGAGTGGGTGGTGTGAAGAAGAACAGGGCTCACATCATTGTGAACCATGCAGCCCCAGCCTGTTAGGGCAGAAGAAGATCTTTCAGACTCCTTCCCTAGACCCAGGAACGCGCCTTTTCCTCCTATGTCTCCTCGCCATCTCTCCCCAAGGACCTAAATCCCTCACAGCAAAGATAGCTACAGGATAGAATTTTTTACATTCCTACTTGACTTAACCTGAGCTTCATCTAGGATTACTAATTTCCCACTGTATCACAGGCCAGTTTTGTTGCTCTCCCCACTACCATTATCTCTGCTGCCCCCTAGCCTATGCTGCCCTCCCCTGGCCGTGCTTCCTGCTCCTTCCTGGTTTTCTGACACCCTCTTGACAAGTCCCCCATCCCATCTTCTGTCTGTCCCTGGAGCTTTCACTCCCCTCCCAAACTGCTTCCATTCATTTCTTCGTTAACTCACCAATCCTTCCTTCATATTCAGAAATGTGCACAGACCGTTAGGCTGACATTACAGCACACCCAGCCACACTCAGGTGAGGTTCTTGTATGTTGCCCACCTGAGGTTTGTGGCATCAAAACTCTCAGAAATGGACATCTGTTTCTGTGTCACCCTGAAGGAGTGCTTCTCATAGCAACATGGTAAGGGCCTTCTGTTCAGAAAAGGGCAATTTTAACCTTCTACCCTGGGTTGGTTAAGGATACAAGGAGAAGCTTTATATATATATAAAATACAAATTATTCTAAGTATGCTTCCTCCTATAAATACCCTTCCCTTAAAAGAAGGCTGAAAAGAGTTTAAAAAGTGATGACAATTTCTCCTGTTTCACTGTTTACACTCTAAATCTGTTATGAAAATCACTTTCATAGAAAATGTCTCTCAGAGAAGTCATGTGTGATTATGAAAGTTCAGGCAAATGAGGTCATTTTCAAGTTCCAAAGGAACAATTTCATTTGGCATGCAACAAATGCCAAAAAAATTAATGTGGAGACCCTCTCTTTGCAATAGAAATTATCAGTGTATTATAGTCCTTTGAAAGACTATAGACTTCTGTTATGAAGTGCTAATATCACAGAAGATTTCCCAGAGGAGACTTGGTCTCCCACAGTGATGTTCCCCAAAGATGGAAGGTCCCCAGGGAAAAAGGAAGAACCCACAGGTCCTGCAGAGGTGGAGGACAGTGATGATGGAGAGGCTCCCAGGGACACCTGAAACCAGGGTCTTGGATCAGAGTTGAGGACCCAGTGCCCAGAGGGTTCATGTAAGTTAACTCTTTATTATCAGAAGTCTCAACCCAAGAGGAAAGTGCCACTCAAGCTAGAATATCGGAAGCAAAAAACGTAAGCTTCAGGTCCAGGAAGACTCCTTAAGAATCAGAGAGGTCTTCCTCAGCTTCCTCTGAACAGATATCTCACTCATCAAGCTACTCCAGAGAAGCAATGAGTCAAGTATGTGTATTTCACCCAAGTGTGTACAGTTAAGGGGGTAGCCGTGGTCCGGCAGACCAAAACATCCCATGCCTCCGTGGGCAAGATGCCCCCAGTCTTGAGGCCAAGTTCTCAAAGACAGCCCCATCGGCTCTGCTTCCAGTCTACACAATACCTAAGCCTCGGTCAGCATCCTGGAGTCCTGGCAAGAAGAGCCGGGCACCTCCAGGAGCATCTAGAGGAGCAGAGACAGGGGCTGGAGAGACTACAGCACCTACTGGTGCTGCTGCAGATGTGGGAGACCTGGCTACAGAGGGTACAGGCATGGCCTCAAAATGTGGGCCCTTCTGGAAAGACGTCCTTTCAGGCTCCTTTCACCCACTGCACCTGTAAAATCCTCACATGTGCCTTCCTCCCCACCCCACTCCATCCCCTTAACTGCATGGAGAGCTCCAGCCGGAGGGGGAACTGGATGGAAGAAGCCTCAGGACAGCTGACCATAGACACCAGGTCTGCTCAGAGGCTCTCTCTTGGAGAGGAAAGAACAGGCCTCATCTGGATGGTGAGCTCTTGAGGCCTTGAGGATGAGCACAGCATTAGTAGGGAAAGTGAAATGGGATTTCAGTGGGACTTGGGAGACTGAGAGGGAGCCTCTGTAAAGACAGCTCTAAGGGAAGTGTGACGGTGAAGGGGGCATTACCACGTTCTTTGTGGCAGAAGGAACCAGAGAGACAGTAGGCTGTGGGGAAACCTGCCTGCAGGTGAGCAGTGGGCATAAATCTCTAAACCAATGACAGTCAATTCCTTTCCCAGCAGTCTTCACACATAATCAATGACACTTGTTTCGTCTTTCTCTTTTCTATGGTCTAGCCTGAACTGCCCCGAGATCAGAGAACTGGAAGAGAAAAGCCTGACTGAGATGAAAGGAGCAAAAGAGAAGGCAAGGCCTCCTAAACCTGGTAAAGACAGCCAGAGTACAGATAACCAAAGGTTGAGGGTAGGAAGGGGCAGCTTGAGGCCCAGGCTCCACAGGCCCAGAAAAGCCCAAGTCCCATCCTCGATATCAAGTTCCAGGGCCTGGGAAGCCCTGGAGGTGCCAGAGGTATGTCCACCCTGGGAAATGAAACCCCAGTTGGCACAGGGAAGCCCTCAGGGGTAAGGAAGAATAGATAGGGCCTCCAGGCCAGGCACCTCCACCTGCAGGCTCTCCTACTTTTATTTCTCAGAGTGGAAGTGAGGGATCCTATAAGGGAATGGTTGGGGTTGATGGCAGCAAGGGTTCTGAAGTGGGTAAATTCTGCAGTCTCCTGATAATGAAACAGAAAGACTGAAATGCTCAGAGATACTGAGTGAGAGGGGTCTTGCATTCCCATCCCATGCAGAGGTTGCCTGGGAGGTCCACCTGTCTAAAGACCTTGTGGACAAAATCTTCTTTATCTTTAAAAGATGTATCTTTCCAGTTAACTTCCTCTATGTTTAGTCCTGAAAAAAGGCCTACAATGTATACCGTGGGTTTTCCAGTAGAGCAACAAGGGGAGGAACGTGGTAGTGGGACATCAGAGAAAGAACGGTCTAATGGTCTACGTGTTACTTAATGAATCACACATGGTGTCCAGCATTCTTCCTTACCCCGTAGACATGTACATGCAGTAGATGTTTGAACAGTGACTGCATTAATCCTGACAGAACTCTTTTTGGCCATTTCCAGGTATAGAGACCAGAAGAGGTCATTAGCTCCAAGAACAAGCAAGAAATTTGCTGAGACTTTTGTTCCGTCTCTGAGTTTGCTCTTCATCCAGTGGTGAAAGTCTCTGAATCCAGTATTGATGACAGTGTTTTGCCTATATAAAATAACAGCCAATAAAACTGTTTTAAATATATACATATATATATTTCTATGATTTTTTTTACTTTGAAAACTCTTGTATTCTTATTATAACACATTTAACAAGTCAGATTTTTATAAGAATTATAATAAGAGTCATCCCCACATGTGTAAATTTTACCTGCTTCTCCAAGGTGTCCATGTTCAAAGACACATGTGTACCTCTTCACACATTCCTGCTTGCTGGAACACATATGCATAGTCACAGGTACACACGTAGCTTTATGGTTTGTTTGCTTTTCTGGAGATTAGGTCACACTCTACCCACATGTTTCTCTGCACCATTCTTCACTTGACAATTTATCTTGGTTCCCGTAAGTCAGTAGCCATGGCAGTAACACTATCTTTTTGGTTCTTCTAACTTTTAACTCATATATAAATGGGAACATACCAAAAAAACAAAAAACCCAAACTCACTGCCAGCAAGTTGATTCCGACTCATAGCAACCCTATAGAACAGAGTAGAGCTGCCCATGGGATTTCTAAGGAGCAGCTGGTGGATTTGAACCACCAATCTTTTGGTTAGCAAGCGAGCTTTTAGCCACTGTGCCACCAGGGCAGTACACACTATCAACAGTCACATACAACTCTACAGAAATGAAAAGACATATCATCAATGCTTTTGAAGCATACTGTTTCTATATGTTTTAACTCTCCTCTGCCTGTCTTTACCGACAAGTGAATCCAAGGGAATTCACACTAAGAATCTGTTAAGTTTATCTCATTATCCTTGCTTAAACCATTAAACAGTTATAAAACTCTGCAGATTCCCTATTTAAATTACACGTTCATGAAGAAACGTGCATTTTCTTCCTGAAATAATATGATAAATTCACATTATCAAGGTTGAGCAAATCAGTGTTGTTTCCATGTCCCCGTGGTAGACATTAATTCAGCAGTCAATTAACAAAAAATGTTTTAAGAGAATTATTTAAACTGTGAATTCCTCTGAGTTTGAAAATATACCAAGTATAAATGCAACACTTTGCACTGAGTTTTTCTCCTGGAAATGAACACATTTTTCTTTCAAGTTTATTTTTCATGTCCTTTGGTACTAAGTACTTCTCTTTAAGACCTCAACTAGAAGCTGGGAAGGCTTATCTCCTGAGAAGGAACCAAAGAGATCTCACTTACTGACAGAAAGATGGGGCCAAACCAGATCTCAGGGATGACAATCCCTTTTGTAATGGGCCCAAAACTCACATGCATTATATTTGATTTCTCTGAGATCCAGGTCAGTCATGGTGCTTCCCAAACTTCATTGTGCACCCAGATCACCTAAGGATCGTGTTAAAATGATGAGTCTGAGTCAGGAGGTCTGGGTTGAGGCCCAAGAGTCTACATTTCCATCAAGGTTCCAGGTGCTACCAGTGCTGCTGGTCCCTGGATCCCAGTCTGAGGAGAGAGGTCCTAGAATATCCAAATGAAGAATTCAGATACGAGAAGATTCAGGGAATAAAGAGGAAACATCTACTTCAATTAAACTGGCCATACCTCTGAGAGAGGTGGGGATCAAAGGTACCTAGAGCAACCATCCTTCATTCCCAAACCCAACCGGGATATCAGAGCAGTAGCCAGAGCCATGGCTGGCTTCCCAGAAGATCCTTACTGTGCTCAGCCCACCAAGGTACAAAGGAGAGTAATAGGGATTGATGAAGTCAAAAGTGGCCGAGTCTACTTCTATCATAAGCACGGGTGTGAGTGTTGACCTCAATACATGCAGGCCCAACTTGTGACTCCCTCCTTCTAGACCTGGTGAGGCTCCATGACCTATGATCAGCTCTGAATTCTTCCATAGGAGACACCTCTGAGACAAATTTGATGAGAAGATCTGTGGGCTTGGGATTTTCTGATGGGGTTGGTGTCTGTTTTGGGGCACAGATTTGACATGGGGGGGCCTTTCTTTCTTTCCATGGGGCTCTCTGACCCTTGCTGACATCGGAAGATCAGATGCAGCGAGTGCCCAAAAGAGCAAAAAAGAGGGGATGTTGGTTGGGCCTGGGTGAGGGGTGTCAACCTGAATCTCAGTGGTGGGAGGGGGACATGGAGCGTTTCACGTGCATGTCTCCAGCATAAAGAGTAGTTAGGAAATCCCAGTCTACAGCTTTGGGTGCAAATGAGAGGCATGGAAAGCCCTGGAGACACCAGAGATGTGACAGTTGTGCCTCCATTATTGGGAGAAGAGACAGGAGAGAGTTTCCCTGTTCGAGCTGTCTTTCTTTGGATTCATGCACCCATTCCACAAATATTGAACTACCTAAAACATACTACACTAGAAAGTGTTCTATCTATGATTGGGGGATATATCAATGCATAAAGCACACAAAAATTCCTGTCCTCACTAAGCTTATAGTCCAGTGGAGAGACAATAGATAATAAATGTAATAAACTAGGAAATATTTATTATGTATAAGTGCTAGTAATAAAATAGGGCACAATTAGTGAAGGTGACAAAGACTTCCTCCAAAACTGATAGAGAAAGCCTTCTCCTGGAGCTGACACTGTGAATTTGGACCACCAGACTACTAGACTGTGAGAAAATAAATTTCTCTTTGTTAAAGCCATCCTCTTGTGGTATTTCTGTTGTAGCAGCACTAGATGACTAAGAAAGAATTTGATACTGAGAGAATGGGGTGCTGCTCTAACAGACACTTAAAATGTGGAAGTGGTTTTGAAACTGTGAATGGACAGAGTCAGAAGGAAGTGAGGAGAACTGGTAACACCAGAGAAGGTACAGATGGTGAGAAACAGCAGCAGAGGACTAGCAGCAGCAGGGAGCCAGGAGCAGCACACCCAGGAAACCAGGGCCAGACAGTGCTGAAGTCGACCCAAGGAGTGAGAGAGCTGAGTGCCTGTGTGCTGGAGGCTTCCTAGCAGACTGGGGTGCCTCCAGGCACTTATTTGGGGAGCTACTGAGCTTTGGAATACTTGCCCCAATAGGACAGATGTGGGCATAAGGCCAGAGGGCCAAGAAGCCAAAAAGCAGAGTTTAAAGAGACAAGGAACACCGGAAGTTGAGCTGCCTTAGTCTCAAAAGGTATAGCCTTGACCTTTGGGATTTCGAAGTGGAGCCATGGCTTCTGGTGTTTCTAAGGGTTGAGTAGCCACTAAGATGGACAAGGAGAATGGTATGACTAAAGTCAAGGGAGCAGAGTTGCCATCCCAGTGGGTCAGGAAGGCAGAGCTGAAGCCCAGGGCCCTGGGGCCTCTGCTCAGAATCCGGAGAGTGTGGCCAATACCTAGAGTTCAGAGGGCTGGGCCATTGTGTAAATGGTCTCAGAGAACAGAGGATTATTTGCAAAGCCTTTAGGGCTAATGTAATGGGTTCTGTTAACTTGCTTGGTGCTTGTTATCCCTTCTATTCTTCCAGTTTCTCCATTTGTAATGGAAATATACAGCTTGCACTTGTCCTGCCACTGCATTTGAAAACAGAAAACTTATATTCTAGATTTCACAGATGAAGAGGAATGTTTGGATTTTAGACTAGGAGTTGATTTAAGACTTTTGCTGTGATATGATGGAGTAAATGCGTCTTACATGTAGCAAGGACATGCATTTGGTTGGGGGGCAAAGGGTGGAATGTCATGGATCAAAATGTGTCTTCCCAAAATATGTCTCAACTTGGTTAGGCCATAATTCCTAGTATTGTGTGATGGCCCTTCATTTTGTGATTGTAATTTTATGTTAAAGAGGATTAGGGTGGGATTGTAACCCCCTTACTAAGGTCACATCCCTGATCCAATGTAAAGGGAGTTTCTCCGGGGTATGGCCTACACCACCTTTTATTTTCAAGAGATAAAATGAAAGAGAAGTAAGCAGAGAGTTGGAGATCTCATAACACTAAGAAAGCAGTGCTGGGGTTCCTGCACAGAGAAGCTCCTAGTCCAGGGATAGATTGGTAACAAGGACCTTCCTCCAGAGATGACAGAGAGAGAAAGACTTCCACTGGAGCTGGTGCTCTGATTTTGGACTTTTAGCCTACTAGGGTATGAGAAAATAAATTTCCCTTTGTTAAAGCCATCAGCTTGTGGTATTTCTGTTACAGCAGCACTAGATGACTAAGACAGTTAAAGGTGATAAGTGCTAGTGATAAAATAGGGCAGGGCTAGGGAGCATGTGAGTGTGAATGGGAGGGAAGAGATTTTCTGGTTGCAATTTTAAAAGGGTGCTCAGGGTAACCCTTAATAAGGAAATGGATTTTGAGCAATGAATTTTAAATGGTGAGCTAATTAGTCACATCTAAATCCTAGATTCTGGGGGCCAGAGGTGGTGCTGGAATGGGCCAGGACATGGGCAGAGCTGTGAGCTCATCTCAGGGAACCATGGAGATTTCCCTCTCAATATGGCTATGCTGTGCCACCTTGAAATAGGCTATAGGATTTCAGGGCTGGCCCCAGGGAAACAGACAGGTCATCTGCCCATCTGTGCACTGCATGGGTTTTCCCTCTGATTTTCTCCTCTTGGGCAGCAGACACCCGTTTTGAGAAGCTGGGCTAAGGGAAATAAACCCCACCCTATAAGGTCACCTGTTTTTTTTATTTAACCAGAAGCAGAACCTAGGTATTCTGGTCAAAGGCATGCAGGATGCCGAGTGGGCCCAGTGGTGGTATAGACTGATCCTCTTTTCTCAGTGAGAGCTTCATAACACGTTCATTCAGGGGCCTGGCCCTGGACGGCTTCCTGTGTGGGAAGGACTATTCTGTGTGGTCTCTGTGATGATCCCTGATTACTTCTGAGGAGCTCGGGTTTATAGGCCATTTTAGGTGCCTCTGCTATAATCTGCCTTCTAGTGACTCTTCTCCATTGGGTTTTTGCTTTTTCTCTATTCACTGAGAGAGATCTTAACATATTCTGAATGCCTATCCTTACGTAGTTATGTTCATTGCAAATATCCCCGCCCGCCCCCCCCCGAGTTTGTGGCATTTTTTTCCCTCCTTTTTCAGTAAGAATGAAGACTTCATTGGTTTGAAAAATACTGAATTTAAAAAGTGCCTTTCTTGCAGGATTTTCTTCTAAGAATTCCCATATTGTCTTAGTCACACTCACAGCAGAGGCCTTGGAAATGAGACATTGGGCAATATTATTTTGGACCCCAAATGAGCAGTGTTAACAGAAAAACGGGACTGAATTCCCACGTGACCAGGAACCAGCCCTGAATGCCTTCCCCAGGGAGGCATTTCAAAGACGTCTGGAGCAACGGGTGTGCCTCCCAGGGAATCATGAATGAACCTCTCCACAGGCCTGCTTTGAGGGGTCCCCACTCCCTTATGTACCAAGCTTAGCACTTAATATGTCCTCATTCTGCTTACAGTCTAGGTAAGAATTAGAATGCTTCCCTGAGGGGAAAATTCTTCATATATGCTCCATAATCAAAGCACCTCAGGACAAAGTTTAAAAGAAAAGCAAGGCACTTCCCAACAGTCCTTAACTGAGAGGGTCTTTGTGAGAATTTTGTGAGACTCAAGGAAAAAAAAAGGACACAGTAAATGCCGCCTTCTTTTCTCCTCAAGAAAAAAAAAAACTGGCGCTAAGATGTCAGGCATTCCACAATCTCCTCTTCTCGTCCCTTATCTAACTTTTCTAATAAAACTAGGAACCAGGCGATCAGCTGCTGTGAGAAGAGAACCCAGGAGTATTTCCAGTCTATGTTATGTTTCAGCTTCAGTGAAATCCTGTTTCAAGTCATTAGATTGGTGGAGGAGCTGGAAGGCTGAAACTACTGGCCCTCGGACTTGCGGGAAGGACGGAGTGTGGTGGGCAGGGCCTCCTGGGCCATCCTTTGCCCCAAGAGGCTTTGGAGGCTCCTTCATGTTAAAGCAAAGGCCTTTCAGGCCTAGCCAATAAGAGCAGCGAAAGACTTTGAAAAGGCTTTGAAAGAAGAAACAGACTCAGGAGGGGCAGGTTTGAAGCTTTTTGTCTTCAGTCAGCTTTCTGGCTTCAGGTCACCCTGGCCCCTGGCTGCCTACAGACCGGGCCTTTCTAACTCACCCACCTCTCTCTCCCTCCCAGCTTTCCCTCAGCACCATGGGCTGTGGCTTCTGCCAGTTATGATGGTGTCCTTTCAGTAGCTCCTTGCACCTTTCAGAGGGGGCAGGTGCTCAAGGTATAGAGCACAAACCCACAGTGCCCTTAAAAACCCAAGCCTACTGCAATTAAGTCAATTCCAACTCATAGAGACCCTATACGACACAGTAGAACTGCCCCACATGGTTTCCAAGGCTGTAAATCTTCACAAAAGCAGACTGCCACCTCTTCTCCCGTGGAGTGGCTGGCAGGTTTGAACCACCAAACTTTTGGCTAGCCGCTGAGCACTTTAACCACTGTGCCACCAGTGCTCCTTACAGTACCCTCTGTTGTCCTTTAGCAGAAACACTGCTGAGAGGACATGAGGCCTGACTGATCCCGAGGCTCAGATGGGGAGAACCTGAGGAGTGGGTGGGAGTATTGACTTCAGAAAATCTCAGCTTCCTCAGGGTCAGGTCCCTGGGGTCAAGCCCGAGTGTTGGAAAACTGAAGTGGTTCTGAATCTCGGTGTGTTGAATGTCTAGTACACAGGCCTGGGCAGCCCCTGGAGGATTCTCAGACCTTATTCCAGCCAGCACTCGGGAAACCCTCACGGGGTGACGAAAGCAGCAATATTCCTGGGGATCTTTATTCCAGGATCTGAACTCAGTTTGTACAGTCTTGGGAGGTGGAAGATGAGAAAGTTAGGGACCAGGGAGGGTGTCAAAAGAGGAGGCTCATTTCACATCCTTTGGATTCTTGTTTCACTCCCCCCCCCCTTTTTTTTTAGCAACTAGGGCTCCAAGCAGGCATTTATTGTTTCAAGCTCATTTTGTTAACTCTTCTTTAGTCTGAGCAGAGAACGGTCTGCTCACCACTAGTGATGAGAATTGGGGAAACAAATTCCCCAGCCCACACCAGGGCAGGCTTTGCTGCAGGAAATCCTTGCAGCTTAGCTCTGCAATCTTCTTCTGTCTCCCCCTAGACTGAGCAAAGCAGAGGGGTGTGTGGGAAACCTGCCACAGCCATTCTCAGTAGGGGCCTGCTCACAGCTGACCTCTAAAATAAAGCCTTCCATTGCATCAGGACCAGAATTACCTGAAGAGCTTCTTAGAAGTGTAGATCCCTAGATACCCCCTCCCCAAATTGCTGAGCAGCTAGGGGCCCATGAACCACTCTCTAGCACCTTCCACGGGGGTCTTCCAGGGTGGGGTCTACAGTGGCAGAGTCATGGGAGGGTGGGGGCAAAAGAACTGATAGATGTCATAGGAGCCAACAAAATGGAGGTGGGAGGAAAAGAAGAAAGAACTAGATAGGGCTGAGAAGAAAATCTAGGAAAACATGTCATTGGAAAGAAACCATCCAACTAAAATCATGGGACCTCGTCCTGGGAGTGCACAGGCTCAGGACCTCAGTGCAAAGCAGCTTCATGAAGCAACTCTCCCTGCAGCTTCTGTTGCGGAATGCCAGGCTGGTGGAAAAACAGTGCAAGAAATTCAGGCTGACAAAGGGGTCACATACAAGAGGAACTGCTGCCAGGGCTTGGCCGGTAAGCACCACTTCACCCTCCCCGTGCGGTGCTGCAGCTCTGGAAGCCTGGGGATCCCCAAAGTCTGATCGTGGCCTTCAATCTAGGGGTGAACCCTTGGGAGGACTCTTCCCAGTGCGGTGCAGGCGGTGAGTCCTGACTGGAGAGAGGGTCCACCTGACAGGGTGGCCTCTTTTGCCTGGCCTTTTCCTCCTGGAAGTGCACCCCCGGGGTTTCCCATGGACGGATTTAGAAGCCCATGTGTGATCACAACTCACTCACCCGTGCCCAGCGTCCTAGGGATACCCCACAGCTGACCGATTCGCAGCGGAAGTGCTGCGGGTCCGGCGGTGCACGTGGAGCTCCTGAAGTCCAGGTTCTGGGCCACCCCCTCCGTGACATTGGCCTCCCCCTAAATTTTAGTGGTAGCAATGAGGAGACTGGTGGGGGAGACTCAGAGGGATGAGGGCAGGGGCTGGAGCCTGGCTGGCAGGCATGTATGAGGGGAGCTGGCCCTTCGCCAGAGGCACCGGACCCAGGCTCAGGTCCTCTGCCAGCCCTGCTGGGCGCAGGACTCCGTGACGCCCTGGAGTGCTCCTCTCCCCGCGCGCAGCACCCACTGTGGTTGGCCCAACCGCCCCAACTGCCTCTCCCTGCCTTTTAGTTTCACACTGTGCGTGCGTGTGTGTGTGTGAGTGTGTGTGCGTATAACATTTTTGTGCTTTAGGTGAAAATTTACATAGTAAATTAGTTTGCCATTCAGCAATTCATACAAAAATTTTCCCCGACATTGGTTGCAATCCCCGCAATGTGTCAGCACCCTTCCCATCCCCACCCTCCTGAAAAAGGTGTCCTTTTGATGCCCACATGCAACTGGACACCACAACATACCACACACAAAGGGAATCCCAGCTGGGTTTCAGACCCAGACATAAAAACACAACTTTAAAACAATTACGATACGGTATGAAAAAGAAATTAAGTACAGACAAAAATAGAAAATAAAAGAATATTTGAAGACAGTATCCTCCCTATTTTGGACTCAGGAGCCTGTGGGCACGACACTGCTTGGGTGGCACACTGTTCATTTCTTTTCAGAAAATACAAAGTCTGAGAGGAGGGAACTGGTACCAGGAGTGGATGCAGGAAAGGACCTTTGTGGAAATGGGGAGAATCTGGGATTGATTAATGGGTTTGGATAAGGCTGAAAAGAGTGAATATCCACATAATCTTTAAAGATGGCTTTCCAGCAGCCTAGAGCACACATTGGAAACTTCTCTAATAAATTATTGCCAGAAGATTCCATGAAGCAAAATGGATTGTTGTTTTCGCTACTTGCTGTTGAGTCGAAAATGGATTAGAGTTAAAAATCTTCCTGCAAAGAAAATTACAGGCCTGGTTGGCTCTCAGCAGATTTCATGAAACATGCAAAGAACAGTTAATTTTGGCCTTAGACAGGATCCATCAAAGAATAGATGAAGATGAAACTCTCCCCAACTTGCCCACGAAGCTAAATGCAATCATGGTCGGCAAGGTCAATGTGTTTGTTATCTACTGGTGCACAACGAATTATCCCAAAACTTAACAGATGTGGGATAGACTACAAAACAGTCCATTCATTTTGATAAAATTTGCAACTAAACAAAGATAGCTATAATTACTTCTATCCCAGAATATAGTTTTGACGGTGAAAGAATAAGCCAGACATTTTAAATAACGAGGGTAACTATTAAAAGATTTTAAAACTTTTTTAATGCTGATATAATTGCAAACCTAGAGGACGAATATAAAATTGCTGGTAAAGTGGCAGGATATAGGACAAATATACCAAAATCAGTTCTATATTTCTGACCAGAAATAAGCACGCGAAAAAATGAAAATGGGAAGGATAGACCATTCTTTTTTCTCTGCTATTTGATTGTACCAAATAGTGTCAAAAACAATAAGATACTTAGGGAAATGTTTTGATAGAAACGGTAAGGAACCTATATGAAGAAAATAATCTACTGAAGTAAATAAAACAAAACCCGATTGAATGCAAAAAAATGCCTGTTCTCCCAAACGTGAAGACTTGTAAAACAAGTCAAGTGTTTCAAAACTAAGATATATATATAATGTGATTCCCATTAGAATACCAAAATAGTTGTCTGTTGAACTGAATACAGAGTAGAACTGCCACGTAGGGTTTTTTCTGAGGTGGAAGGAAGGGGGCTGTAATTTTTCCAGAAGCAGATTCCCAGGTCTTTCTCCTGTAGAGCTGCTGGGTGCGTTCGACCCGCCAACCTCTCGGTTAGCAGCCAAGTGCTTAACCATTGCACCGCCAGGGCTCCTTATACCAAAGAACAGACAATTGAAATATGAAAAAGGATAGTAAGTGCAGCCTTCTTTCATTGAATAATAGAACAAATTAATACATTATACTAAACCAAAAAACCAAACCCATGCTGTCGAGTCGATTCTGACTCATAGTGACCCTATAGGACAGGGTAGAACTGCCCCATAGTTTCCAAGGAGCGCCTGGTGGACTTGAACTGCCAACCTTTTGGTTAGCAGCCATAGCTCTTAACCACTGCGCCACCAGGGTTTATACTAGAAACTGAGAAATACACCAGTGGAACAAAATAGAAAATTCATAATAAATGGTGCTGACTCAACTGATTGTCCTTATAGAAAAGTGTGCCAAAATACTGCATTGATTTACAAATTTAATGTATAAATCAACAACAATCTTAACAGAAAATTAGGAAGTTACATGTAAGATTTTCTTAACTTATATAGGAAATCCAGAAATTATAAGAGAAAAGGTAGATGTAATTGAGCATAAAACATTTCGATTATTGAAGAGAGGAAAATAGCTTGCAAAAAAAAAAAAAGAAAGAAAAAAGAAGAGATAAACAAGCAAAAGATTTAAAAATTTGAAACGTAGATGACAAAGGACTAATAACTATTCCTACTTTAGATGAAGGAGACACAAAAATTTGGCACTTGGAAAATGAGCAATGATTTTTTTAAATAATATTTTATTATGTTTTTGGTGAAACTTTACGCAGCAAATTAGGTTCCCATCTGACAATTTCTACAAAAATCATTCAGATCTTTCACAGCGTGTCAACAGTGTCTTTAATTGTGTTCCGGTTGTTCCATTTCCAGTACTCTAGTTTCCCTGCCCCCTTATCATCTCATCTTTGCTTTAGAGTAATGGTTGACATTTTGGCTGCACATAATGGTTTTTTAATGGAGTGCCATACTGATGGATAATACCCTTTATTTTGTGTGCCAGTCTGCTATTTCGATAAAAGATGAACTCAGGGAATAGTTTCAGTACAAGGTTTAAAGAGTATCTCAGGGATGGTTTGTATTATAAGTATATATATAGTCTCAACTGGTCCGGTAAGTCTGGACTTTTTAATAATCTGAGCTCTGTTCTTCATTTTTCTCCCACTTTTTCAGCATCTATGTATTGTGACCCTCATCAGAACTGTCGGTAATGAGCAATTACCGACCATTCAGAAAATATCCAAATCCCCAATAAAAATAATCAAAGTTTCAAAAACACTGATAGTTAAGAAAATGTCAGTCAAAATCCCAGTGAAACCGGCACAATTGAAAAATCAACACCACTTATGGCTGGCTGGGCTGTGGGGAGAAGGATGCCCTCAGACATGGCTGGAAAGGTGCTGTCATGGATGGAATTATGTCCCCTCCAAAAGGTATATATCAATTTGTCTGGGCCATGATTCCCAGTATTGTGTAATTGTCCTCCACTTTTGATTGTAATTTTACATTAAAGAGGATTAGGGTGGGATTTTAACACCCTTACTATGATCCAGTGTAAACGGAGTTTCCCCGGCGTGTGGCCTGCACCACCTTTTACCTTACAAGAGATAAAAGGAAAGGGAAGCAATTGACCTGAGATTCCCGCACTGAGAAGCTCCCAGACCAAGGAAAGAGTGATGACAAGGACCTTTCTCCAGAGCTAACAGAGATAGATAGCCACCCTGAATTTGGGCTTGTAGCCTACTAGATAGTGAGAGAATAAATTCTCTTTGTTAAAGCTATCCACTTGTGGTACTTTTGTTATAGCAGCACTAGATGACAAAGACAGGTGCGTTACTACAGACTTTTAGGGGAAAGACATAGACATGGCTCTATACTTTTTAAAACATTCTTTGAACTGGAAATCTCACTCATTAGAATCTACCCCACAGATACAAATCTTGTAGTACATAGTAACCCTGCAGGACACAGTAGAACTGCCTCATACAGTTTTCAGGGAGCAGCTGGTGGATTCGAACTGCCAACCTTTTGGTTAGCAGCTGGGCTCTTAACCACTGTGCCACCAGGGCTCCATGTAGTATATGCAAAGGATGGTTATTGTTAAAGACAAAAAAGGAAAAATAAAATTATTGCCCATTAAGGATGTGATATTATAATAAAATTTTAATGCATAATATTCAAATATTCCAGTAATATTACAATAATAATATAATAACCATATCATATAATAATATATGGTAGTCATTAGAATGAAACAGAGCTATAGAAGATTAGTAAGTGAAATCACTGTGAAGTATCATTGAAGAAAAAAAACCAAGACAGAGAGAAGTATATATATAAAGTGAGCCCATATGGGTAAAACAATAACAAATAACCAAATGTATTTGAATCCAAGCATATATATATCCATAAATGAGTAGATGTGGTTATTTGCATGTGTGAGTATGATAGTTTAAGCAAGAATAATAAGATAGAACACTTACCTGATTGTTGATATGAACTATCTTAGATTCAGTTATGGGAAGGGACAAGGGGTGGGGAGCTAGAACATACTGAAAAAACTATGCTTAATTGACTCATTGGCAGTGGGTTTTTTTTAAAGATCATAGCTGCTATGTGTTTTCATTTCTGTAGAGTTATATGAAAGTGTATAGGTTGCACATTGTCATTGTTCCCATTTATTTACATTCTTTATGTATAAATACGAGTTAAAAAATTAGAAGAACTAAGCAGCATTAGTTCCATATCTACTGACTTACAGGGGAGCCATGATCAAATGTCAAGTGAAAAAAGGGGCAAGGAGCAATGTGGGTAGACCGTGTTGAAGGTTCTGTAACAGCAAACATGCAAATAGATCTACATGGATATGTACGACTGTAACATGTGTCCCAGAAAAGAGAAATGTAAGGAAGAACACACATGTGTCTTTGAACACTGGACACCTTGGGGGAGCAGGAGCATCACACACATGTAGGGATGGCTTGTATTATAACTTCTTTACAAATTTGTACTGTTACGTATGTCATAATAAGATTATAAGATATGTGCAAGTCGTAAAATATGACATGTATGTTTTTAAAACTATTTTTTTATGTTGTTGTTGCTGTTAGGTGCCATCAAGTTGGTTCCGACTCATAATGACCTTATGTACAACAGTAGGAAATACTACCCCATCCTGCGCCATCCTCACAATTGTTGCTGTTTGATCCCATTGTTGCAGCCATTGTGTTAATCCATCTTGTTGAGGGTCTTCCTCTTTTTCTTGCAGGAAAAAAAACCAATCTTTAATGTCAGATCAGAGATTTTAATCCCTGGATAGAGAACACAAACACAGACTGTACAAAAGTCAGACTGCAGATTTCATGTTTGGTATATGAAGCCAGTGACCTCTTCTGATCTCTATCCCTAGAAAGGACCAAAAAGAATTCTGCGAGGTCAATATAGTAACTCTTAATGCATGTACACGTGTACACGCAAAGATGAGGGCTGAACACCATGTGCAATTGAGTAGGTAACACAAGGCACAAAGAAGAGTCTCCTTGTCTGGTATGGTATTACCATCTTCCTCCCCTCATCGCTCTACTGGAAAACCTACCCTTGCGCACTCCAGGCCTTTTATCAGGACTCAATGGCAATGGGTTTGGCTTTGGTTTAAACGTAGAGGAAATTAACTGGGAAATTGCTGCTTTTAGGATAATGAAGACTATGGCCATAAGTCTTTAGACAGGTGGACCTCTCCAGACACCTCTGCCCACCCTGTATACATCAGGCCCCTGGCAGGTCTGTACCCCTGAGAACCACAGGCTTTCGTTTTTCATCCTCTGGTACTGGCAGAATTAACCCTGTCTCAAATTTTTCAAAGCTCTCGCTTCTGTCTGCCTCTGACCCCGTCCCTCGCAGGAGCCATTACTGTCACTGAGAAATATACACAGGGCAGCCTGTGGATGGAGATGCCCATCCTGGAGGCCCTGCCCTCCCTTCCTTGCTCCTGAAGGCTTCCCTGTGCCATTTGGGGTCTTATCTCCCAGGAGGGTCAACATGCCCCTGGCATCTTCCAGGGCGTGGGACATGATGATGTGTCTAAGACTTGGGCTTTTCTGCTCATTATACAGTCTGGGCCTGAATCTGCCCCTTGCTGGCCTCACCTCTAACCATCTGTGTTCTCCCAGGGTTAAGAGGCCTCGTCTGCCTTTGTTCCTATACTTCCAGTCCAGTCTTTTTCTTCCCGTTCTCTGACCCCAGGATTGGCCAAATTATACCACAGAAAAAAAGAAAGAACAAGCTAGTGTCATTGATATGTGCAAAATCAAACAGAAAAAGGTTTTTTAAAAGAAAAAAAGTTTCCTTACATCCTAGGAACTCATCCTTTGCATGAGTTACGCAGACACTACTAGATCTACTGTTATGCAGAAAAGGGACACCCAGGAGAGTTTTTCTAAACCATCTCCCACTCCAGTCCAAAGAGGCCCAGTACCCAGTGCCGCCAAGTCAATTCCGACTCATAGTGACCCTACAGGACAGAGTAGAACTGCCCCATAGAGTTTCCAATGAGCACCTGGTGGATTCGAACTGCCGACGCTTTGGTTAGCAGCCGTGGCACTTAACCAATACGCCATGAGGGTTTCCTCCAAAGAGGCAACACTAAATCACAGCAATAAACCCAAATTCCCCCAGTGAGGGCAGTAGACTTGAATGCGGTGAGCTCTTTATTTCACCACCTCCTCCTCTTTGCCCAACCAGGACCTCCTCCTTTCTATGCTTGGAGGATGATGAGAAGTGACCCAGAGTCCTTGGGTAGGGCCTTACGCCCACTGCTCACCTACAGGCAGGTCTCGCCACAGCCTACTCTCTCTCTGGTTCCTTCTATGCAAAGAACTCAGTGACACCCCGTTCACCAGCACACTTCCGTTGGAGCTGTCTTTGCAGAGTCCCCCTCAGCCTCCCAAGTCCCACTGAAATCCCATTTCTCCCCCCCTCCTTATGCTGTGCTCATTCTCAGAGTTCTGAGACCTCACCATCCAGATCAGGCCTGTCCTCTCCTCTCCTAGGCTAGGGGAACCTCTGAGCAGACCTGGTGTCTGCAGTCAGGTGTTCTGGGGCTCCTTCTTTCCAGGTCCCCCTAGGATTGCAGCTCTCCATGCACTTGGAGTAGTTGGATTGGGGCACAGGCTGGGAGGAGAGGTTCTTACAGGCAGGTGGGTTAAAGGAGCCTGAACAGAGGCCTTAACAGAACAAAAACCTACTGTCTTGTTGATTTCAATGCATGGTGAACCCAGGTGTTTCAGAGTAGAACTGCACTGCACAGAGTTTTCAATGACTGTGATAGTACAGAAGTAGATTGCCAGGCCTTTCTTCCGTGGGCCACATATCTTTTGGGTAGCAGCTGATGAGACGACCCACATTTCCCAGCACAAATGCCCTGCTCCTCCCAGTCCCAAGTTGCTAGCAGGTCTTCAGGCTCTTCCTCCTCTGGCTTCAGTGCTGTGCCCCCACCCTCTGTAGCCTGGCCTCCTGCCTCTGCAACCTCACCAGCTGGTGCCTCAACCTCCTCAGCTGCTCTCTCTGCTTCTCCAGCTGCCCCTCCAGCTCCTGCAGACGGCACTCCTCTCCCACACCTCCCTCTTCTTGGAGGCCATCAAGTGGCCTTGGCCAGCTGGTGGCAGCCTCTGGGCTTGCATGGGGGTGAGGGTGGCAGTTCCTTTTCCAGCAGCTCTTCACAGAGGACCTGGTTGCTGAAGCCCTGGCTCATTCCATGCTCCATGTGAGCCACCAGGGCCTCCTGGGACTTGAACACAAGGCAGCAGGCCAAGCAGTGGAAGCTGCGCTCATGGGTCACTAGCCACTCCAGGGTGACTGCGTGGAGGCTTTCCCCATGCTCCTCTCCTCAGACGCTGGGCTCAGTGGTGCGGGCCTGGGACCCCTCCTTCCAAGGCCCCAGGGTGCTTACCAGGGACTCAGTGTTGGCCAGACTGGGGGCACGGCGACGGTGCTCTACTCAGAGAGCTCGGCCTCAAAGACTTGGGGCATCTGTTCCACGGGGGCAAAGGAGGTTTTGGTCTGCCAGGACACAGCCACCCCCTTGACCGTGTGCACCTGGGTGAAATATACACACCTTACCCATCGCTTCTCTGGGGTAGCCCCTTAGCTGGATGAATGAGATATCTGCTCAGTGGAAGCTGAGGGAAAAGGCCTCTTTGATGGTAGTGGAGTCTTTCTGGCCCTAGAGCTTGGGTTTTTTGCTTGAGATGTTGTGGATTCTTGGGCATTTTCCTTTTGGATAGAGACCTCTGAGAATAGTTAATTTATATGAGCTCTCATGGCCCTGATCTTCATATAGGAGCCCAAGGCTCTGGTCTCAGGAATCCCTGGAGGCCTCTCCATCACCAGCATCCTCCACCTCTGCAGACCTCGTCCCTTCTCTCTTTCCACCAAAGCTACCATATTTTTGGGGGCATTGCTGTGAGCAATAAAATCTCTGCAAAATGGTACCAATGATAATAGCCATTTCCAAGCAGTGGATTCTGACTCATGGCTATACCATGTGTTACAGAGTAAAGCTGCACTCCATAGAGTATTCTTGGCTGTAATCATTATGAAAGCAGAAGCAAGGCCTCTTTTTCAGGACGCACCTGTGTGAGTTGGAACCACTAACCCTTCATTTATCTGTAGAGAGCAAACGGTTTGTGTCACCAAAGGTCCCATTCTAGTGATAGTAGTGCCTTGTAACAAAAGTTCACGCCCTTTGAAAATAGTATTGTGGGGTTTCATATTTGTAAACAAAGAATCTTCAAGTTAATTTTTTCGTGGCATTGATATGTTGAATGCCAAGTGAATTTCCTCCTTTGGAACATGTAAATGTCCTCATTTCCCTGAACCTTTTTAACAGTCTGAAACTTCTCCTAAAGATTTCTTCTACGCCGGTGATTTTCTTACCATATTTAACAAGCAAACATTCAAACAGGAGAAATGCTCATCTCTTTTAACTCTCTTTGAAGGGAGGACTTTTATAGAGGCGCCGTACCTAAAGAGAAAGAAAAATTTGTATACTTTGTTAAAAACCTTACAGGTATACCTCTTCCTTGTACCCTTCCTAAACAAGCAACAGAGGGTTAAACTTATCTTTCTGTAAACAGAAGTCCCCTCTACAGGTCCATCTTAGATGAACTCTTTCAAGGTCCTCAGGCAGAAAACAGATGACTGTATGTATCTGAGAGTCTTGATTCCACAGACGTCAGTGGTCAAATACAACTACCTCACCTGGGTGTGTCTGGGTGGGTTGTCCATGTCAGCCTAAAGGTCTGTAGGTTTTTCTGTATCTGAGGGAAGGACTGGAGAGCTCAGAGAGAAGAAAGAGATGGAGGTAGGTTGTGTGAGTTGGATGGACAGAAAACTCCAAGGTGAGGTACAGGATAGAGAGGAGGGACCTCCCAGGAGTATGTTAGAGAGATACAGAGACCAAGGAGGGAGCAGAAAGCAGGGCTCAGCCACTGTGGGGCAATACAGGAGAAAAGCAGAGAAGAAAAAGGGGTGGGTGGTGGAAGAGGTTATAGTATCAGGGTGTGCCACCAGGATTTACAGCATAAGCTCAGGTTCAGTGTGGTAAAATTTTAAAACTTCAAGTCTAAATAGAACTTTAGAACTTGGAGGAAAAGGGCAAGTCCCTGGAGCTCAGGCAGCAAGTCATGCCCAGACCTTCTGCTGCCTGAGTCCAGGCTGGGAACTGTTGGGGCTCACAGTGACCGGCAACTCTGGGACAGCGTGGGGTACCGTGTTCTCTCACACCACCCACTCCCAAAACTCCTCAAATGCCTTTATTTCTTTTAGTTCATCACATGACTTATCAATTCGATCTCATTAGAACATATTAAAAATAAGTACAAGTCTCCATAACCACCCTTCTTCCTGGTCCTTCACCCACTGCCCTAGGTGACCACTTGCCTCCTTCAATCCCAGAGATAGAAGCATATGCCTAAAATATTGAGTGTCTTCTCCTCCCTACTCTGAAAAACCCTCAGGTTACAGTAGAATTTTATGATTAACGCATTTATTCCTTCACATTACCTACTTTGCTTAATCGTCTACTAAATGGCAGGAAGTACTTTCCCAACAAAAACCTTAGTGAGCCCGGTCATCCCACATCAAGGGCTTCATCTTCTCTCCTTGTGGCCTTCTTTTTCAGGGAAATACAACCCCTCACTGCCAGCTCTAATTGATTGGGAAGAATTTTCCTCCCACCTCAATTCTTAGAGAAAGGCCTCTTTGTTGCATTCCGCTGCTCCATCCCTGGGTGAAGATGAGCCAAAAAGGGTGGTTTTCTGAAGGAGGTTTCTCCCTCCTCCCAGTTAGAGAAGATATCCCAAACTCTCACTAGCTGGACGACTCTGACTTAGGAAACACTCTCTGGCAACTGGTAGCTTAAGTCGCTCTCCCACAGAAGACCTCAGATCAACAACCTCTCCAAAGAGCCGTTGGGATCTGAGTGAACACCATGGCTTCCCGTAACTCTTGTGTGACATCATTGTTGACATATCTCAGTTCCAAGGGCCCATTGTGAATCCATACACGGCAACAAGAAAAATGTGGCAACTCTTCTGGCAGGGGTTAGGAAGTTATTTTAAGGGAAATAATATAGAAAGAATGAATTGAACCTTTCCCCTGCCCTTAAACAGGTTAATATCCACTGGGGTGACTTGAGAGTCCAGGGAATGATAACAGTATAAGGGCTGTTGTTCCCCAAGCCACTCCTCTGACACTGTTTGAACCACTTTGCTCCAGTCCTAGAAACACATGTGCACTCTGAAGCCCTCTCAGGCCTCCTTTGCAGCTGAGGCTTCACATAGGCTGTTCCCTTCGGATGGAAGATGTTCTCTCCCCTCCCTTCTTCTCCGTGGTGAACCATGATGGTGAAGACAGCAGGCCCCAGCCAAACTCCTGGGCTTGAGTCCCAGTGTCTCCATATACCTGCCATATGACCTTGGATGAGGCATTTAACCTCTCTATGCCTCACTTCCATCACCTGTCAGATTAAGAGAACTCTTTTTTTTTTTTTTATCCTTCTCATAGGGTTGTTGAGAGGATGCCACCTTTAACAACAGTGACTGCTACAGACTAAGATTGTGTGAATGCTCACTGTTAGAGGAGCCATGGTGGTGCAATTGTTAAGTGTTGGCTACTAAGGAAAAAGGTGTCAGTTCAAACCCACTTAGTGGCTTTTGGGGAGAAAGAGCTGGCTATCTGCTCTCGTAAAGATTACAGCCTTGGAAACCCTATGGGGCTGTTCTACTCTGTCACGTGGGGTCAGTAGGAGTTGGAATCGAGTTGATAGAACATAGCAACAACAACAACATTGTTATACTTCATGTCACAGCTTGCTGAGTCTGCCTAAACTACTTGATATTCCTGCTCTAAGTATATCAGATCACTCTATAATCCCTACATGATAACACTCCCCCTCCCCACCCCACTCAACTGTTCACATGAGATCCTCATTTAAAAATCTATCTCTTTTAGAAGGATTATAAGCAACTTAGGGGCAAACACAAGGTCTGCCTTATACGTGTAGTCCTAGAAAGTAGGATAGTACCTGACACATAGTAGATACTTGACATATATTAGTTGGATCAATGAATGATGAATAATGAGTCCCCCAAAAGACCCATCCTTTGTAGAAAATCAGCGCAGAATAGAACTCTTCGATGTGGTGCCTAAAAGCACCATCACTCATGGGTAGGCTGTTGACCCAAATTCATTGATCTTCCTGGCTCTGAGCCCCAGAATATGGTACACTTACCCCCTTCCCATGCTTTCTCTTGGGCCTTCTGGAAAAGGGTTAGCATTATGGCCTCACAGAAAAGCAATGAGTATAAGGACCTCCATGGTCAACCCACATGGGAGGCCTAGCAGAGCCCTCAGGAAAAAGCCCACTGTTCTCTGCTTTGCTGCACATTTGATTTTGTTCTAGAGCGCTGTTTAGAAAAGCAACCAGTAAAATTGTTGAAACCATTTGAGAAGGGGTTTTAGAAAGTTTTGTTGGTGAACAGAAGGGAATCTGATAACTTGGAGGAAAACGGAAGGTCTCAGATGAGGAGGAGAGGAGGATTGTTTTGTGTGACTGCAAAGGGTAGAACCGGGACAAGCATCTCTAAACACAAAACGACAAAAGAAGAACTTTCTTGCTCAGAAATGCAGCAAAAATGCCCCAATAGCTTCACTCTGTCTCCTCAGAATTTTTACGTTCATGATACCCATGCACTTGCACTGTGGCCTCAGGAGAATACTTGGGGTTTCCTGAATATATTGGGCCATTTCCTACTTTTTAACCAGCTACTGATATTTCCACATTTGGCTCAGCATCACTTCCTGGTAAACCCTTCTCTGACCCTACTGCTGGTATAACTCGTCACTCCCTGCTGTGTACTCCATTGTGTTTTAGAAACAATTTGCCATAGCTCAGAACACACTTGATTGTATTTGCTTCTTGTGATTGATGGTAAAAGTGGCCACTCATTCTTGCTATCTCTGTACCTGTGCCCTTTTAATGTTTCAAGCATCACTTCTTGGTTGAAGCCTTTCTTGACACTATTCCTGGTAGCACATCCTACTCCCTGTTGCTGTTGTCTTTAGGTGCCATTGAGTCAATTCCGACTCATAGTGACCCTATGTACAACAGAACTATGTCCCACTCTGGGAGATTCTTGTACTCAAGAAATTCCTTACCATAGTTCAGAAAACACTCAAGTGCTTTTATTTATTGTACCTGAATACAGTATGGCCATATATTTTTCCTGTTTGTTTTCCATGCCTTTGGAAAATGACCTGGAAGCTGCTTTCATCAAAAGCAGAAGTCTGTTAACCTCTTGAATTGCGACTGAACTTATGACAGCTTTGGCCATTGGCCAATACCAAACCTGATAGAAGTAGAGAACTGAAAGGACTTGGGCTTTGGGGCTTGCCCTATAGCTGCTCTTCAAACCCTGGAAACTCATGGGTTTGAGCCAAGGCCAGTGTGCTGCATGATTTATGTCTTTCATCAAATTTGGATAGTGTCCGGCTGTTATTTTTGCTTCTGCACCTTTCTCTCTATCCTCTACTTTTGGGATGACCATGATGTGTTGCCGGGAGAAAAATATGGCAGTCTGCTCCCATAAAGATTTACAGCCTTGGAAACCCTATGAGGCTGGTTCCACTTTGTCCTACAAGGTTACTATGAGTTGGGATCGACTCAACAGCAATGGGTTTGGTTTTGGTGTGATATGTTTACTGGCGTGTTTGATGTCCCACGGGAAACGCAGGTTCTGTTCGTTTTTCTTATTCTTTTTTCCCCCTTCAGACTGGATAATTCCAAATATCTTGTCTTCAAATTTGCTGACTCTGTGTTCTGCCTGTTCAAATCTGTCATTGAGCCACTCTAGTGAATTTTTATTTCAGCTGTTGTGTTTTCAGCTTCATAATTTCCATTTGGTTCATTTTTATAGTTTCAATTCCTTTATTATAGAAACTATGTCATCATGAGTGAGACTATATCATAGAAACTATAAAAATGAACCAAATGGAAATCATGAAGATGAAAAGCACAACAGCTGAAAAAAAAAAAGTTTCTGTATCTTTATTAGAGCTCTGCTGGTGCAGTGGTTAAGAGTTTGGCAGCTAGAATCCACCAGCTTCTCCTTGGACACCATATGGGGCAGTTCTCCTCTGTCCTATAGGGTCACAATGAGTCAGGTTCAACTGAATAGCAACCGGTTTGATTTATACCACTGTGGACATTTTCTATTTGTTCATACATTGTTCTTGTGATTTACCTCTTTATTCATGGCTTTCTTTATTTCATTGAGCATATTTAAGATATTTGATTTAATGTCTTTGACTACTACTTCCAATGTCTAGGCTCCCTCAGAGATTGTTTCTGTCAGATATTTTTCTTTACTTTATATGAGCCATATTTTTCTGGTTTTTTGTATGCTCTGGAATTTTTTGTTGAGAAATGGAAACTTTGACTATTAAAATGTGGCAGTTCTGGAAATTATATTCTCTCCCTCATCATGGTTACTGCTGTTGTTTTTTGAGGGCTTCAGCCATCCATTTGCAAAGTGGATTTTTAAATTATGTATGTAATGTCTTTATTTCACCTGTGAGTGGTCAGTCAAGCATCTGTTCCATTATCTCTGTGGTCAGTTTGTGACCTTACAGATATTTCCTTAAATATGGAGATTTTTTTAAAGGTGTGTATATCTCTTTAGAAACCCTGTTAGCACCGTGGTTAAGAGCTCGGCTGCTAATCAAAAGGTTGGCAGTTCAAATCCAACAGCTGCTCCTTGGGAATCCTATGAGGCAGTTTTATTCTGTCCTATAGGGTTGCTGTTGGTTGGAAATGACTCTATGGCAACAAGTTTTTTTTTGTTTGTTTGTATCTCTTTCAGCCACTGGATCCTGAAGGGGCTAAAACAGGGCAAAAATATCCTCAGTGTTCCCTCAAGTAACCACCTGACCCACCAAAATGTACAACTCCAAATATTTGGAGGACAAGGTTCTTATAGTCCATGCTGGCATCAGTTAGCCACTCTAAGAATAAAAGCCACTGCCCATATGTCTGTGGTCATGCTGAGGAATGGGTGCTGGTAGCTCGTTCCCCCATGTTGCTCTCTTACTAAAGCTCAGCAGCCACTCTCTTCATCAAGTAGTTCTCTGGTTGCCCTAAGTATCTGATTAGGTTGCAGAGCACTGCAATAGATGATTCTGACTTTTTTTTTTCAAGCTTAGTGCTGTTTTGCTGGAGAGACCAATACTTGGTGCTTTCTACTCTGCCATTTTCCATTACATTAAGTTTTTTCAACTATATTGTTTTTCGCATCACATTCACTGTCACTTCAAAAGTAGGATGAGGTGTCATTATTTGCTGAGCCTTTTTGGGTATTTACACTACAAATCAGGTCTCATGCCCTACTGACAGCTCAGGAATCAATGTTCTTGGTTGCCTCTCCCAGTCTGATACTTGCATATTAATTCCTTTAAAAATGATTTTTCTATGGCTATTTTTTATTTTAGTGGACTTTAAGGAATTAAAGGAGGTAAGTATGTGTATTCAATCTTCTGTCTTAAAGTGGAATCATTGACCTTGCCCATTTATTAATTGGGGATTTTATAGTAACCCCTATTGATGTATTGCTTCTGTTTATTTAAGTTTGCCTTTATGAGTGATACATTTTTATTTTGCTTTAGGTGAAAGTTTACAGCACAAATTATTTTCTCATTCAAAAATTTATACACAAATTGTTTTGTTGCCGTTGGTTGCAATCCCCACTATATATTAGCATGCTCCCACTTTCCCTTTACACCTCAGGTTTCCTGTGTCCATTCCTCCAGTTGTCCTGAACAGATGATGCCCATTTGGTGTCATACACTTCATTGAATTAAGAAGCATGTTCTTCACGTGTGTTATTGTTTGTTTTATAAGCCTGTCTAATCTTTGGCTGAAAGGTAGACTTTGGGAGTGTCTTCAGTTCTGGGTTAGCAGGTGTCTGTGGGCCATAATCTCTAATCTCTGGCTGAAGGGCACACCTCAGGAGTGACTTCATTACTGAGCTAAAAGGATGCCTGGGGACCATACTCTTGCAGTTTCTCCAGTCTCTGTCAGGCCAGTAAGTCTGGTCTTTTTTTGTGAGTTAGAATTTTTTCCTACATTTTTCTCCAGCTCTGTCTGGGGCCCTCTATTGTGATCCTTGTCAGAGCAGTCAGTGGTGGTAGCCTGGCACCATCTGGTTGTGCTGGACTCAGTCTGGTGGAGGCCATGGTAGTTGTGATCCATTAGTCCCTTGGACCAATCTTCCCCTCGTGTTTTTGGTTTTCTTCATTCCCCCTTGCTCCTGAGGGGTGAGACCAGTGGAGTATCTTAGATGGCTGTTCACAGGCTTTTAAGACCCCAGACGATACTCGCCAAAGTAGAATGTAGAATATTTTCTTTATAAACTATGTTATGCCAGTTGAGCTGGATGTTCCCTGAGACCATGGTCCCCAGGTCCCTCAGCCCAGTAATTTGGTCCCTCAGGGAGTTTGGATGTGTTTATGGAGCTACCATGACCCTGAGTTATACAGTTCTGCTGGTTTCCCCAGTATTGTGTACTCTTTTATCCTTTGCCAAAGTTACTACTTCTCTATTTGGTTATATTTTCTTACACCTAACTTATCACCTTTCTATTTTATGACTTTGAGTATTTTAGAATGCACTTCCTCCTTATCAGTTAAAAAATTAAGCAAAAATGCCATAGTTTCTTAAAAATTTTTTATTTTTTGTATTTTAAATTTAAATATGTGATCTAACTGGAAATAAGCAGGTGTAAGCAGCAAGTCAATGGATCAAAATATTTATTTTTAGAGGTTATTGTTTAGGTAGTTACCAAATTGCCCAGAAAACTACTTCTTGAATAAACCGTCTCGTTCCTCTGCTCCCCACCATCAAACAAATTGAAAAGCATTTTCAGAAAAAGGAAGCCCACCATTCTCACCATTTCATTTTAAATATATTGCTTTGGTGCAAAATATACCCTTTCTCTTTTTTTTTTATTTATCCATCTGTGATCTTTTCTCTATTAAACTCACAAAAATTTTGAGGTGTGCGGGATTTTTGCAAAACTAACAAGCAAGGGTGATTTCATAACTGGGTCTATGTGTTCCAGCCTCAAAGCAGGAGAGGTGTAAATAGAAACCACAAGGATGTCTTAAGCCATGAGAACATGATTCTCTGGGATTTGCTATTTTGTTCTACAAAGGGCTCTAGATTTTTTCCATATGAAGATGAATCTGTATATCAACTTTACTATCCACAGGGAATAACACCCTAAGCCATAGGCATTTATAAGGAATATATTCATGCCTTGGAGGATATTTACAAGTATATGTATTCTGGTGAACATATATTTTCATTTTTGATGGGTATTTGTCTAGAAGTAAATTTGCTGAATTATAAATTATAGATAGGTTCAAATAATTGTTTAAAATGGTTATACCAGTTTACACTCTCCCTTGCAGTAGATTAGAGTTCCAGTTCCTCCATTCTACTCAAAATTTGGTATTTAGTATCTTTTTTATTTTACCCATCCTGGTTGGTATGGGGTAGTATAATATTGTTGCTTTATATTTGCATTTGCATGATGACCAAAGATGTCTAGCCCCTTTTCTTGTGTTTATTGCTCACTAGGCAGGCCAAAGTGGGAGGTGAGAGTGAGGGCTGGGGTAAAAAAAGGGGTCAGAAATAATGTGCCATTTTTCCTTGTAGATCATATACTTCTGTCTGCTTTCCTAACTGGTAGCAGCTAAGCCCTGTATTAGAAATACTCCCACCACCATTCTGCTTGACTCTTTTAATGATGTTCTATTTTCTATCTCCTGAGCCCTGGTGGTGCAAAGGTTAAGAGCTCCCTGCTAACTGAAAGGTTGGCAGTTCAAACCTACAAGGCACCTCCATGGGAGAAAGACCTGGCAATCTGCTTCCATAAAGATTACAGCCTAGAAAAACCTATGGAGCAGTTCTGTTCGGTCATATCAGGTCACTATGAGTCAAAAATGACTGGATGGCACCTAACAACAACAACTTCCTCAGTTTCTGACTAAATAATAGTAGTCAATTGATGAGATTTCCCCTTTAAGTATACTTTTCTCTAGTTTCTCGTTTGTTTCAATAAACACTCATTACTGTTAAGTCAGAGAAAATAAAACTTTTGCAATGTTAAAAGTGAATAATAATACCTATCTCACACACTGTATCAATCTAAGGGTTAAATGAGGAATGACATGTGAACATAGCAGAGGGCCAAGCCTCCTATGTCACTCAGGGAATGTGTTCTTCTCTCCTCTGGCTCTCTCTCTTTTCCTTATTGCTCTGCTAAGACCTTGAGGGCTACTTATGGCTACAGGGTTCATGACTTCGCAATTCTGTTTTCCATACCAGTGCACCGTAATCTTGGGCTCATGGGCAGCCTCTCCACAGATGTAGTGCTTCCATTTCTATTCACTTATTTATTAAGTCAAGGTTCCACCTCCAGCCATTTCAACTCCTCCTGGGTCCAGACTTATACTCAAATGTCAGCATAAATCTCTGTATCGACCTCTTCATGTATAAAATGTGCATTATAATGATACATTCCTCATACAGCTATCATGCAGAACAAATATCGTAAGAAAGAAGAAGCCCTCACAAGGGTCCTGGCACCACCAGTGCATGTACTCAATACATGTTAGTTGTTAGTATCATTACCTGACATCTCCAGGTGGACGTCTAACAGTTATCACATGTTATCAAGGCCATGAAATAATTCTTGGTCCCAAGCCCTATTCTACTTTTATTAATGCATTTCTCCAGACTTCCATAATGGTAGTATGTGTTTTCTTCCACACAATGGATATGTTTAGGAAAGTTTGGCCGGGTCTTACCTAATGAATTGCTCAGACATTTGAATGGGCAAACTTTGCTACGAGCTTTAGCCAACTAATGTAGCAAACAATTAGAATCATCCTCAGCTGCTCCTGCTAGGACTCTCAATCCAGAATATCTGGTAAGACTATTGTTATGGACTGAATTGTGTCCCACAAAAATGTGTGTTGAAATTCTAACTCCCGCAATTGTAAATATGACCCAGCTTGAAAATAGGGGGCTCCCTTTGTTATGTTAATGAGGCCATAACAGTGTATGGTGGGTCCTAAACCTATTCACTTCTGAGCTATGAAAATGTGTGGAATAGACACAGAAATACACACGGGGCAGAGGAAGGCAGATGGTGGAGGGTGGAGACAAATGCCTCTACAGTGCAGGAACTCTAAGGATTGCTGGCAGTTTCTAGAAGCTGAAATAGAGGAGGAAGGACCCTCCCCTGGAGCTATGCTCTGAATTCAGACTTCTGGCCTCCTGAACTGTGAGAAAATATATTTCTCTTTTAAAGCCACCCAATAGTCACTTTGTTTTTGTTGTTGTTATTGTAACTCCTACAGGTACCAAGATGATAAATTTAGCCCAAAGTAAAGTAATGTTCTTTCCTCCTTGGTATTCGTTGTTGGTGTTAGCTGCTCTTTACTCAGCCCCTGACTAATGGTGATGCTATGCAAAGCGAGATGGGACTGTTTTGATTCGTAGTGTGTTCACTGGCTGATTTTCAAAAATAGATTGCCACCTCTTTCTTCTTCATTCCTCTTAGTCTGGAAGCTCTGCTGAAACCTGTTCAGCCTCACAGCAACAAGCAAGCTTCCTCTGACAGATGGTGGTAACCGTGCGTGCGGTGCACGGGCCGGGAATTGATTGGGGTCCCCTGCATGGAAGGCAAGGATTCAACCACTGAACCACCCTGCCCCCTTCCTCCTCGGTGCGGCCCACCAGAATCCTGCTCTTTCCCTCTCAGTGTCCTCTGCTCTCACCCGAGAGCCTTGGCAGGGTCAGCTTCGTGCTGATGGATAGAAATTTGATTGATTGATTTTTAATTGTGGTGAAAATACATATTCTTATTTTATATTTATGATTACCTACTGCTTTCCAGTCAATTCCAACTCGTAGTCACCCTGTAGGACAGAGTAGAAGTGCTCCATATGGTTTCCAAGGCTGTACATTTTTACGGAAGCCGACTGCCACATCTTCCTCCTGAAGAGCGGCTGGTGGGTTGGAACCGCCCATCCTTCGCTGAGCAGCCGAACACAGAACTACTGTGCCACGAGGGTTCTGTGCCACGAGGGTTCCTCATATGTATGATTAATTTTTATTAATTACAATACTTTCTATAGTTTTGAATTTTTTTCTATGGAGACTGCTCTGTAATCTACATATGATAAAAGTTATGCCTTTTCTTTCTTTTTTGTTTTGTGTCTTATTGTATGAGTTTGATCTCCATTTTAAATGTTTAATAAAAATAATACAAAGCATTCTTATTTTATTGCTAATTTTAAAGGAAATGTCCAACATTTCCAGTTAATACCATATTAATTATAGTTTTCCAGGTCAGGCAACTCCTTTCCTGTTTCATGTTTGCTCAGAGTTCTTATCTCTCACAGTGACTGGATTTTATCAACTGCTTTATCCCATCTCTTCAGGTGACCCTGTCTTTTCTTCTTTCACCTATACATGTGGTGAATTAAATTATTAAATCTTTAATGTTCTCTCAAACCTGCATGCCTACAATAAACCATCTTGATCATGGCATATTATATGTTTTATTCTGTGCCAGATTTCCTTTGCCAGCACTTCACGTAGGTTTTTGCATCTCAGTTATTTAGTGTGCTTGTCCTGTAACTCTTCTTCTACCATCCTTCTGTAATTGGTTATCCTTATTAAACTAGCCTTAAGATCCAGTTGGAGGAGTGTCTCATGGTTTTCTATTCTTTGTTGCCTATGTACAAGTTTAAAATTATCTGTTTCTTGCATGTTTGATGGTAACCTGACTGAAAATTATCTAGGCCCATTATTTTCTTTGTACAGAGATCTTGAACTATTGATCCATGTTGTTTAGTGATTAAAGGCCTCTTCTGGTAGTAATTAGAAAAATTTCTGCTGCCTGTTCTAGGCTACTAGAATTCTATCTTAAATATTATCTTGATTTTCATGGTTTTCAGCCTCATTCAGACCAACTAATCAATGCCAAATTTTCCCCCTTTTCCCAAAGTCAGCCTCTGCAACTATTCCTGGCACCAATCCCCGTATCTAAGTCTTATTTCCAAAGAAAGATATCACAGTATGCTATCCAAGCAGTTTTGTGTGCACAGGCTCCGTGAATCCATAATGTGAGCATATAATCTTCTAATACTTATTTTTCTAATTGTTCTTTTGCTAAAACTTTTTTTCTTTACTTTCTTTTTTCATCCCTTCCCTCCTCCTCCATCTGGTAGTATTAAAGTTGTGGGTTTTATGTTCAAGTCTTCAACTCAGGTGGGATTGACTCTGTGTGCAGTGCAGTGCCCAGTTGCATCTATGCAGCGAGAGAACACACTTCTAGAACCAGAAGGCGGGGAGGGCGCCGGTTGGGCAGTTGGGGGGGGGCGGGGCTGCGCGGAGAGGGGCGCGAGGGTGGCGCGAGGCCCGGGGCAGCCCCGTCGCAAACCCGTGGGGCTGCTGGACAGAGCCCGGCCTGCTGTGCCTTCTGGGACAGGCCCAGCCAGTCCAGCACCTCAAGGCCCCAGACCCCCGCCAGGCTACAGGTCCCACCAAAACTCGGGGAAGCCTAAGGCCACGGAGGGCAAGGCCCAGGGTCTGGCCCTGAGGACTTTTTCTGCCCCGCTTGATCACAATGCTTATACTGGGAAGGAGGGAAGAAGGCCTATCAGGACATGGGTCCAGAGGAGGACAGGAGGCAGGGCAGTGAGTTGTGGTCACCCATGGAGTCAGGGTCCTCCCATGGGAAGCCCACAGGGTGCCCTTCCAGGAGGAGAAATCAAAGCCACAGAGGCCACACAGCCTGGCTGCAGCCCCAGGCTGGACTCACTGCCTGCCCTGCTGCCCTGGGAAAGGCTCCCCAGGGGCGTCACCCCTAGTACAGGAAACAGCAGAGCCTGCTCTGGCTAAGGAATTTGTTTCCTCCCCTCTCATCACTGGCTGTGAGCAGTCTCTTCTCTGTGCAAACAGAAGAGGAATTATCAAAATGAGCTACATACTCCAGATTTAAGTTAAGGATCATAAGTTAACACAGAGAAATATGATTTTAGCAACAAATGCCTGCTTGGAGTCTGAGATGCATTAAAAAAAAAAAAAGAAGAGGGAAGAAGCGGGGAGAAAGGGAGGGATGGAGGGAAGGAAGGAAAGAAGCGACAGAGGGAGGGAGGGAGGAAGGGAAGGGAGGAAAAGCAAGAGAAAGGAAGGAAGGGGGAGGGTGTGAGGAAGGAAGGGAGGAAGGAAGAAAGGACTACTCAAGACCGCAGAGGGAGTGATAGGAGTCTCCTTCTTTTGCCACCCTCCCATGGTCCCAAGCTTTCTCATCTCCCACCTCTTAAGACTATATCAGCTGCTTTGAGAACTTTAGAATAAAGATCCTCAGGAATCTCACTGCTCTCCCCCCTTAGGGTTTGCCCAGTGCTGGGTGAAACTAGGACTGAGAATCTTCCACAGGCTTCCCCCACCTGTGTATTGGGCAGTCAACACACTGAAGTTTGGAGCCACTTAAAGGAAGCTGAGACTTCTGGACAATGACCCCCCGCCCAAAGTTCTGCCCATCTGGGTCTAAGGATCAGTCAGGCCATCGTGTACCCTCAGCAATGTTCCTACTGAAGGACACTTAAGGGCACTGTGGGTTTGCTCCCTCAGCGGAGAGCAAGGAGCTACTGAAAGGACACCATTGAAACCCGCAGAAGCCACAGCCCAGGGTGCTGGGGGAATTTGGGAGGGAGAGATGAGGATGAGTTCAAAAGGCAGGTTGTGAAGGTGGCCAGGGGCCAGTGACCTGAAGCCACAAAGCTGACTTAAAGAGAAAAGCCTCACACCTGCCCCTCCTGGGCCCTTTGCTCCTTCAAAGGAGAAAGTCTTTTTCCGCAGTTATGCAACTGGGCAGTAATAGTCCTTGAGTTATGACATGAACGAGTCTCTAAAACCTCTTGGGGAGAATGATGGTCAAGGAGGTTCTGACAACCCCACCCTGTCCTTCTCTCAGGTCAGAGGACCAGAGCTCCTCCACTGGTCTAGCGATTTGAAACAGGATTTCACTGGAAGGCAAACCTGTCACAGACTGGAAATACTCCTTGGGTTCATCTTCTTATAGCTCATTGTCTGGTGCTATTACACAACTTAGATACGGGACCAGGAGAGGAGTTTGGAGCTTGACCCCTGACATCTTAGCACCAGTTCCTGTTTCTTGAGGAGGGAAGAGGTGAAAGAAGACAGAGTTTACTCTGTTCTTTTTTCTGAGCCGCTGGAAATCCTTACAAAGACCCTCTCAGGTAAAGACTGATAGGAAATGCCTTGGTTTACTATAACTTTGTCTTTGAGGCACTTGTTTATGTCATTTGTATAAAATGCTTTCCTCTCAAGGAGGCATTGTAATTCTTAGCTAGACTGTCTACAGAATGACTATATGTTAACCACTAAGCTTGGTACTTAAGCAAGTGGTTACCCTTCAGAGAAGGCCAGAGGAGAGGTATATAGCCTTCATTCCCTGATGCTGCCATTGCTCCAGATGTATTTGAAATGCCTCCCTGGGGAAGGCCTTCAGAGCCGGCTCATGGGCACATGGGAATTCAGACTCATTTTGTTTGTTTGTTTGTTTGCTACCATCTTTCATTCGGTGTCCAAAATGTTATTATCCAGTTTTTCATCAGATGTGGCTACAGACATCTCTCATATTTTCAAAGTAAATTTCATTCTCTAGTACTGATACGCCACCAAGAGTGTATTCCAAAGTGTTTGCACCAAGCTGTAAAGACTTTCCAAAGAGGGCAGTCCTGCGCCATGTTGTGTAGTGACAGCAAGGTTGGCATAGAGTGTTCACCCAGATACTTAGCACTGTGCTGCTTTCTATAATTCCTGAAATTCCGAGTCTGCCACCTGAAGAACTTCCTTTAGTGCTTAAACTAAGTCTGGTGGTTATGAATTCTCTTTAGAGTTCCTTCAGCTGAGAATGTCATTATTTTCCTTTATTCCTGATGGATATTTTCACTGGATATAGAATTCTGAGTTAACGATTCTTTTCTTTCAGCACTGAAAAAATGTTGTTGCAGTCTTTTGACCTCCATGGTTTTGGATGAGAACTGTAGAGTAATTGAAAATTTTCTTCCCCTTTGTGAAATGTGTTGTTTTCTCTCTAACTTCTTCCAAGGCATTTCATTGTCTTTGCTATTCTACAGTTGATTATAACTTATTTGGGCATAAAGTTCTTTGAATTTAATTTGTTGGCATGTCCTGAGCTTCTTAAATTCGTAAGTTTGTCTTTCACCAAAATTGGGAACTGTTCAGCCCAGATTTTTTCAAATACTTTAACACCTACACAGAATACCATCTACATTCTGCTATTGAGCCCATCAAGTGAATTTTTAATTTCTAAAAAAAATTTTTTTTATTAGTGTATTCATACCTAAATTTTTCTCACATCAAAAATTGTCATTTGTAAATACCTTCTTTTTCTTTAGTGATAATATTTACATTGCCATTTGTTAAAAAAAAAAAAAAAAACTCTTCCTGTTACTTCTTAGAGCACGGTTACAATACCTTTTTACACTTTTTCTGTTATGCCAGTGCTGTGAGTCCTGCTTTAACCTTATGGAAATTGTCATTTTTTTGTTTGCTTGTTTTAGCAAGAAATAGACCCAGTTATGTTCAGGCTGCAAGTTCTGTCTCATCTCCTGTATGCTGTGGCTCAAATGTCTTTTGAGTTTTCAAAGCTTAAGAGGACGAAAATATTTTGAGGACTTATCTATGTGAGTGCCACTCAGTCTGGGACCTAGATGGTGTTCTAACCCATAATACAGTGCTCAAAGGTTTACAATGCTTCTTAGGATCAGATCTATGCATGTGCAACTTACCCATTGCCATCGAGTCAACTTAGAGGTGACTTTATGTGCGACTTTATGAAATCCCTGTCTTGAGCTGCTTCCTCTCTATCTCTCTGAGGCTCTCTGCCTTCTGAGGGGCTACCTTCCCGGTCCACTGGCAAGAATGTTGGGGCTTTAATCTCTTCATTCTGCCACGCGGTTAAGTGACTGGGTCTGTCTATGGGGCCAAATAATGGTATGATAGAGACAGAAAACGTAACAGACGTTCCTCTACACTCTTTGGGCTTAGAGTATTAGGTGTTTGCCCCTCTGCCTGCCTGCCCGCCCATCTCTCTCCTTTACAGACCGTCTTCCCCCCGCATGAGAGAAAGAAGGATTGTCTTGGACCTATTTCTATCCACAACCTGAGTGTAGTTATGAGATTTGGGCTCATTTAATTTCAGCCTCTGGAATATTCATACTTTATGTTCTGGTTTCCTCCCCCAGCCACCTTCAACCACTTCCTTTGCAGAGTCCTGAGATAGCATCCCATGCATTTGTCCAGATACTTAGTTGTCAGATACCAGCATAGCCACCGGGGAAGTGTTGGTTGTGGTTGGGGGGAGGGACTGTACACTGAAGGAGCTGCAAGACCTGGCTGCCTTGTGTGAGCAGGACTGGGGTGTGCTGAGGGACGAGTGCTGAAGGTGCTGAGTCAAGGGGAGTTTAATGTAAAGTTGGGTCAAGAAGAGTTTGTTGATATGGGGGGAACTCTCTCCTAAAAAGGATTTATTGCCATTGTGGGGGTTCTGGAAATGGGTTTAATATGCTACAGGGATTGCGCTTGGAAGCTTGGAAAAGGCAATGGTCCACATTCTATGAAATCAAAATGCCGTTACTGCTGTGTCAGATGTTGAAAAATGGGGGGAAAGTCTCCAATACATGGACATCCAGAGTGAGTTTTCTTAAGACCATTTTTGAGAAGTCCTGAAGGACACTCCTCTCATCAGAACAATAAGGAATGCACGGTGGAGGGGAGCAGCAGCAAAGTGAAACTTAGCGATGTCTGTCCTCTGGAGGCTTAGGTTGTGGGTAGGAGACAGCTGCCTAGTAGCAATGGGAATAATGGGGTCCCAGAGCAGCAGAAGCCAGGTGGAAGCACTTAACTGTCAGAAACAAGGTGTATGTCATTACTGTAACGGTCAGCAGGTCAATATATTATCTACTGGGGCATAAAAAATTATCATAAAACATAGTAGATATTAGATAAATGGAAAAATACTCCATTCATGCTAATAAAATTTGGAAGTAGACAAATATACTGTTATTACTTTTATGACCCAACATACTTTTCTAGGTGCATTAATGAGCTAGAAAAGTTAAGGAATGAATTAAATATTAAAACAGATTTTCTTCTTTTTATGATGATAATATAATTGCATACCTAGAAAATGAGGATAAAAATTTTGGTAAACTGACAAGCCAAATATACCAAAATCAATGACTTCTCTCCAATCTAGACACAGTGCCCAAAATTGGAAGTTTCAGGGTGGGAGGAATAAAGACAATTTTCTTTACTACATGATTGCATCAAATTGTGTCCAAAACCGTAAACTACTTAGGAAAATGTTGTTTTGACTGGAACAGAAAAGAGCCTATTTGAAGTAGAGGAGGAAATAAAATTAAACCTTAATAATGCAAAAAATATGTTTTATCAAATGGGAAGTCTTGTTTAATCAATGACAGTCCCCCAAAACCAACATACAAATGTATTGCAATTCCCATTAGAATATTTACCTAGTTATTTGTTGAATTGTATACAGTAATCTTAAGATGCAAATAGTATAACAGATACGAAAGAACAGACAACAAAAACATGAAAAAGAAGGAGGCTGCTTCATCAACTAATGGAACAAATATTACATAGCATAGGAACTGAAAGCTAGACCAAGGAAACGAAGTAGCAAATCCACAAAGATTATCATAATAACCGTTAATACAGAGGTGGTATTTCAACTCAGGAAAATTATGGTTTATCTTATAAACGCTGCTGACTCAACTGATCATTCTGGGCAAAAAAAAAAAAAAAAAACTTCTAAGAATGTGATACATCAGCGATGGATTTGGGAAATTATGGGAAATGTCGGTGATAAGGATTAACAACTATTTCCATTTTATACAAGGAAGACAAAAATTGAGGACTTGCAAAATGAGCAATGAATTCAAAAGACCGTTCAGAGCAAATACGAATGGCCAATAAGCATAATCAAAGTTGTTCAAAAACACTGGTAGTGAAGAAAATATCAAAGTCCCAGTGAAACTGGCACAATTTAAAAATCTACACCACCTATGGCTGGGGCCGGGGGGTGCTGTGGGGAGAAGGGTGCCTCAGACATGGCTGGAAAGGGGCGTTATGACAGCCTTTAGGGGAAAGACACGGACATGGCTCTGTAATTTTGAAACATTCTTTGACCTAGAAATCTCACCCTTTGGAATCTATCCCATGGAAGCAAATCCTCTAGTATACAAAGGACGGTTATTGTTAATAACGGCAAAATCGACTGCCATGGATGGTGGAAAGATAGATAATTTATGGTAGAGCTAAATCAATAAAGTTTGAGTCATTAGAATGAAAAAGAACTCTGGTAGTTAAACAGGAGAAATCTCTGTGAAGTATTATTGAAGGAGAAAATGAAGGTGCAGAGAAGTCTGTATAAAATGAGCACATTAGGGTAAAGCAATAGCAATTGTTTGAGTATGCTTGAATACCTGTTTGTGTTTATGTGAGTGTGTAAAGGAGCAGACGAAGATACATTTGTGTCTGTGTGTGCTCGTATAAGCAAGGGTAAGAGAGAGTACTTACCACATTGTTAACCTGAATTACCTTGGATTCACTTCTGGAAAAGGACTGGTGGGGGCGGGGGAGTTAGAACATGCAGGAAGAGCGGACTTAGAAAGCACTGGTGATATGTGTTTCCACTGTAGTAGTGCTATGTATGAGTCTAGATAGTGTATACAGTAATTGTTCTCATCTATTTAAATGCTTTATGTGTAAATATGAGTTCAATCTTAGAAGACCCAAAAAGGCAGTGTTAGTGCCATACCTAATGACCTTCAGGGAATTAGCAATTTACAGAGCACCGTGGGTAGAGTATGACCCAATTTCCATTAGAGCAAACAAACCAGGGGATCTACTTGTGAACCTGTGACTGTGTGTATGTGTCCCAGCTGAGAAACGTAGGGAAAGATACACGTGTCTATTAACATTGGACGCCTTGGGGGTGCAGGACCAAATTACATATGAGGGTGGGACCATGACTGTAACTTTTTCATTATACAAATCTGTACCCTTAGAGGTGTTATACAAAAGACTTTCAGAGCTTTGAAAGTTGATAAACATCATCATAGATACATTATTTTAAAAACATTTTGTTGGATTTTTTTTTTTGAACGGGGAAAATATCTTTAACAACAGATACAAAGATTTTAATCACTGGAAGAAGAGCACACCACAGACTGCTCAACAGTCAGACCCAGCAGATTTCACGCTTGTTCTTGGAGACAATGAGCTCTTCTGGTCTCTACACCTGGAAATGACCAGCGAGAATTTTGTAAGGGTCCATGAAGTTACTCCTCAAACGTTTCTTGCAGGTACATGTCTACAGATAAAGGAGGAAGGCTGGACACCACATGCAGCTCACTAGGTAACTCATGTGTCTCTAGAAGATTCTCTTTCCCTGATATGCCACTACCACTTCCTTCCATTTGTTGCTCTGCTGGAAAACGTACCCTTTGCATGCTACACCTTTTCCTGGACTGAACATAGAGGAAGTTAACTGGAAAGATGCAGCTTTTAAGGAAAAATATTTTGACCAATAGCTCCAGGGACAGTAGGACCCCCTCAGCCAGCCTATGGCCACTGTGGGAATGCCAGCCCCCTCACTCTCTTGTACCTCTGATCATCCAGGGCTTTCTGTTTGATCATCAGGAGACTTCAGAATTCACCTCGCCTGAAAGCCCTCGCTTCCTCCGTCTCTGACCCTGTCCCTCGCAGGAGAGTCTGTCACTCTGAGAAGTACAAACAGGGCAGCCTGTGGTTGGAAATGCCTGTCCTGGAGGCTCTGCCCTTCCTTCCTTGCCCCTGAGGGCTTCCCTGTGCCACTTGGGGTCTCATCACCGAGGGAAGGACATACCCCTGGCACCTCCAGGGTTTCCCAGTTCCTAATACTTGCTGTTGTGGCTGAAACTTGGCCTTTTCTGCTCATTATCGAGTCTGGGCCTTGGGAAGACTGATCTCTGGGTCTTGGGAAGACTCATCTATGAGCCCAAGGATTTGGTCTTAGGGATCCCTGGGGCCTGTCCATCACCACCATCCTCTCATCAATTCTCCCTCTGTCCTGGGACCCCTCACTCCCCTTGGGGGCGCTGCTGTGGGAGACAGAATCCCCTGGGCACAATGACACTAATGATAGTAGTACCTTATAACAAAAATGTTTACTCTAAAAACACTATAACATGTCTTGGGATTTTATATTTGTAAATAGAAGATCATCCAATGTGCTCCCTCCCCCCTTTATTTGCAGAATGTTCAGTGAATTTGCTCCTTTGGAACATGGGAATGACCTCATTTTCTTGAACTTTTATAATATTTTGTGACTTCTCCAAAAGGAGTTTCCTATGAAAGTGATTTTCTTAGTAAATTTAAACACGCAAATGGGAGAAATTTTCACCTCTTTTTAAGGGAAGTCTTTCATAGAAGGAATTATACTTAAACGTTAGAGAATAATTTGTATATTTAGTTAAGACCCTGACAGGTATACCTCTTCCTTGTACCCTTCTTAACCAAGCCACAGTAATAGGTTAAAATTGTTTCCTCTTGAAAACAATTGAACAGTAGCCCCTTAAATGTCCTTATTAGATGAGTGACTTCAGAGTGATGCAGAAAACATATGTTTGGCCGAAAGCCTTGACGCCACAAACCTGAGAGGCTAAGACACAACCACCTCACCTGTGTTTGTCTAGGAGGGTTGTACGTGTCAACATAAGGTCTATCTATGTACATTTCTGAACATGAGGGAAGGATTCGAGACCTCAGGATGAAGAGAGAAAACAGACGGAGCCAGGTTGGGTGTGTGAGTGTGGTGTGGGGTGGAAAGTAGCGAAAGCTCTCAGAAGCAAGTTAGCGGCCAGGCAGAGGACCAAGGAGGAAACAGGAAACAGGGCTGGGGCGGTCCAGGGCAGCATGGGCAAGCAGCTGAAAAGATGGAGGAGGGCAGACACTGGCTGATGAAAGGGTGTACAATTAGGAACCACAGAAGCTCAGGTTCAGTTTGTTGTTGTCAGTTGCCATGAAGTCGATTCTGACTTGTGGCGACCCCATGTGTTTCAGGGTAGAACTGCTCCATTGGGTTTTCTTGACTGTAATCTTAAGAGAAGCAGATCGCCAGGACTTTTCCTCCCAGTACTCCTACTTTTAGGTGAGCTGTCGAGCACAAACTGCATCACCTAGGCACCTTTACCTCCTTGACCTATACTTTAAATTAAGTAGAGTAGGAATTTAAAATGCTATCTTGAAGTGAGGCTTTGCTGTGACTGGGTGTTAAGCCTTGGAAGAGGAGAAGGGGATTCCCTGGATCTAGGGGGATGGGGTCTTCCGCCCAAGCCCAGGCTGGGACAGCATAGTTCACAGTGGTACAGACACAGTGCTTCCTCACGCCACCCACTTTCATAAGCTCCTGAGAAATTTTACTTCTTTCGTTATTCCTGACATGACATATTAATTCAATCTTATTTGAAAATATGATACAAATGAATAACTGATCTCCCTAAACACCCTTCACCCCCGTCCCAGTTGCCCAGTGGCTTCCTCAACATAGGAGGTTCCCAAGCCTGAACAATTGAGTAGCTAGTCTGTGCCTACTCAGAAAGGCCCTTAGAGTTACAGTAGTGTTCTTTGGTTCACTCACTCATTCCTTTATTCATATCACTGTTTTGTTGTCTACTAAATGACAGCAAGTACTTTCTCTGGGAGAGCCACTTCATCTCCTCACTCAAAATCCATATCTTGTCTCCAAATCTTGTCTGGTGAAATCAGACTCTTTGCCACACACCTCCTGTCAATCAGGAAGAATTTTTCTCCCACCCCTACCTCGAGTCTTAGAGGTTTCTCCTTCCCATATTGCCATTTCATCCTGACTGGGTGAAGGTAAACCAAAAAAAAAAAAAAAAGGTCCCCCAAAGGATGTTCACCCCTCTGTTCCAAGCTCTCACGAGTTGGGAACTCCAACTGAGGAATCACTCTCTGTGAACTGGTAGCTTAAGTTGCTCTCCCACAGGAGACCTCAGATCGACAACCTCTCCAAAGAGCAGTTGGATCTGAGTGAGCACCAAGGCTTCCATAACACTTGTGTGACATCATTGCTGACATTGTTCAGTTTCGAGGGCCCAGTTTGAACCTAAACAAGACAAACATGGCAGCTTTTGGAGATGTTGGGAGGATTGGGGGAAACTTAATAATAAGTATGTAATAAAAATGAATTGAAAGTTTTCCCTGCCTTCAAAGAGGTTACCATTCTATTGGAAAGAGAAATGTGAGTTCAGGGAATGATAACGGAGTGTGATGGGCTGTGGTTTCTCCCAAACCTCTTATCTCTGAATTTTAGATGGCGGCTTACTAGCTTGGAAGACCCCAGATGCCATTCACCAAAACTGGATGCAGAACATTTTCTTAATAAACTTCCTTATGCCAATTACCTACACGTCCCCCGAATCCATGGTCCCCAGACCACCGCCCCTGCTCTCCTGTCCCTCAAAGTATTTGGTTGTGATCAGGAAACTTCTTAGCTTTTAGTTTAGTCCAGTTGTGCTGACTTCCCCCGTATTGTGTGTTGTCCTTCCCTTCACCTAAGATGATATTTGTCTACAGTTACTGTTAAAAAAACTGTCTTTGGAATTGGAATTGGGATTGCATTGTATCTGTAGATGGTTTTGGGTAGAACTGACATTTTCACAATGTTAGTGAATTTTCTTCTCCCTCACTCCCCACACTCTTAACCATCAAAGAATGTTTTCTTCTGCGTTTAAACTTTTTCATGAGTTCTTACAATAGTGGTCTCATACAGTATTTGTCGTTTTGCGACAGACTAATTTCACTCAGCATAATGCCTTCCAGATTCCACCCTCAGTCCCCTGTAGGCCCGAATGCTGCCGCCAGGTGGGCAGACGCTGCCTGATGGCCGCCAAGAAGAGGGAGGTGAGGGAGAGTGTGGGTCTGCAGGCACCTGGAGGAGCAGCTGGAGAAGCAGAGAGAGGAGCTAAAGAGGCTGAGGGACCAGCTGGAGAGGCTGCAGAGGCAGAAGTTCAGGCTACAGAGGGTGCAGGTGCAGCACTAAGGCCAGAGCGGGAAGCACCAGAAGACCCTCTAGCACCCCCGGACTAGGAGGAGCAGGGCCTTTGGGCTGGAAGTGTGGGCCCTTCAGGAGAGACCTCCATTCAGTTTTGTTTAACCCAGCTCCCCTGGAAGATCCCCACCCTCCTACCCCGAATACACAGAGAGCTCCAGCCCTAGGAGGATCTGGATGGAGGAAGCCCCAGATGGCTGACCGCAGACACCAGGTCCCCTCAGAGGCTCCACTGGCCCAGAAGAGGAGAGGACAGGCCTCACCTGGATGATGAGGTCTCAGAACTCTGAGGATGAGCATAGCATAAGTAGGGAAAGGGAAATGGGATTTCAGTGGGACTTGGGAGGCTGAGGGGTCCCTGCAAGGACAGCTCTAAGGGAGGTGTGACGGTCATGGGGTGTCACTGAGTTCTTTGCAGGAGAAGGAATCAGAGAAGCCGCAGACTGAGCGGAACCTGCCCGCAGGTGAGCAGTGAACATAAAGCCCTAAACCAAGGCCTCTGGGTCCCTTCCCAGCAGCCTGCAGGCAGAGAAAGAAGCAGGGCTTGGGAGGAGGACAGGAGGGCGGGGTGGAGAAAAAGGAGCTCACCCCGGTCATGTCTTCTGTCCTCACAGGGTGAATTTGGGTTTACGATTAGGATTAGGGGAGTGGAAGGGGGAGCTGGTGTAGCAAAATCCTCCTGGGTGTTTTCCATTTCTGGATAAGAGTTGATCCAGTGCTTGCAGGATATTTTCTGTATAGCATGTCCTAAGGTAAGGAGTAGAGCTTTGGAACTTTTTCCTCTCCTCTAAATCAAGCTATTCTTTCAGGTTTTCCACATGTTAATGAAACTTGCTAATATTTTTTCTTCTTTCTGTGGTCTAACCTGACATGTCCTGAGGTCAAAGAACTGAAGAAAAAGGTTGACTCAGATGAAAGAAGCAGAGGGCAGGCTTGTAAACCCAGAGAGAACAGCAAGAACACAGGTGATCAGAGGTGAGGGTGGGAAGGGGCAGATTCAGGCCCAGACTAAGTAGTGGACAGAAAAGCCCAAATCTCAGCCGTAGCTTCAGGTCCCAGGTCTGGACATGACAGGGGCGTAGCCATCTCCCTGGAAGATGAGACCTCTACTGTCACAGGGAAGCCTTCGGGACACAGGCAGGGAGGGCAGGACCTCCAGAATGAGCACCTCCAACCACAGGCTGTCCTGTGTGGATTTCTCAGAGTGACAGAGACAGCTCCTGCATGGAACAGCGTCAGAGGTAGAGGGCAGTGAAGGCTTTCAGGACAGGTGAATTCAGCAGTCTCCTAAGGATCCAAAAGGAAAATCAGAGATTCTCAGAGGTATCAGAGTGGGAGAGGTTGGCATTCCCAGGTTGGGGAGAGGCTGGTTGGGGAGGTACTGCTTTCTGAAATCTTTTCATCAAACTCTCTTCTATTCATCAACTATCTTCTCAGTTGATGTCATCTAAGCTCAGTCCTGAAAAGGGCCTAGAATGCACAAGGGTGGGTTATTCGGTGTGGCAAGGTGGGGAGGAGGTAGTGGCAGCATATCCGGGAAAGAGAATCTTCTAGAGGCACATGAGTTACCTAGTGAATTGCACATGGTGTCCATTCTCCTTCATTTAGCTGTGGACGTGTGTTTGCAAGAGGTGATTGACTTCCCCAAATTATTTCTGGTCATTTCTAGTTACAGACACCAGAAGAGCACATTGGCTCCAAGAACATGCAAGAAATCCACTGATTGTGATTATTACTGTCTGTGGTATGCTCTCCTTTCAGTGATTAAAACCTTTGTCTGTCATAGAGAATTTTCACCTATTTAAAAATATATGTCTATGTCATTTACTAATTTCCAAAGCTATGAAATTCTTTTTTATTACATGTCTAAAAATACAAATTTGTATAATGAAAAAGTTAACATGCAGAGTCCCACCCTCATATTTTGCTCCTGCTCCCCCAAGGTATCCAAAGTTAATAGACACGTGTATCCTTCCCTAGGTTTCTCTGCTGTGACATGTATACACAGTCACAGGTACACAAGTAGATCTGATGGGGTGTTTGCTTTTATGGAAACTTGGTCACACTCTACCCACATTGCTCTTGCCCCTTCTTTCCCTTGACATTCTATCTTGACTCTCTGTAAGTCATTAGATATAGCATTAACTATATTTTTATGTCTTCTAAGTTACACACATAAATTAAATAGATGATAACAATTTTAGTACACTTTATCTAGACTTAGACATGTTGTTAGGTGCTATCGAGTTGGCTCTGACTCACAGCGACCCTATGCACAACACAACAAAACACTGCCTGGTCCTGGGCAACCCTCATAATGGTTGCTATATTTGAGCCCACTGTTGTAGCCACTGTGTCAGTCAATCTCATTGAGGGTCTTCCTCTTATTCGCTGGACCTCTGCTTTACCAAGCATGGTGTCCTTCTCCAGGAACTGGTCCCTTCTGATAACATGTCTAAAGCCATCCTTGCTTCTAAGGAACATTCCGGCTTCTTTCAAGACAGATTTGTTTGTCTCATACATAACACTAGTGAAATGGAAACACGTTATCACCCATGCTTTTTCAGTCCACTCTTCCTGCATGTTCTAGCTTTCCACCCCCTGTTCTTTCCCACAAGTGAATCCAAGGTAATGCACTTCGACCATATGGTAAGTAGTCTATCTTATCCTTGCTTAAAAAAGCACACGCACACATACATGTACCATCATCTGTTCATTTATACACACACATACATGTAAACAGGTATTCAAATATGTTCAATTGTTATTGTTCTACCCAAATGTGCTCATTTTATATATACTTTTCTGCACCTTGATTTTTTCAGTAAACTTCCATAATACTTCACAGAGATTTCTCCTACTTAACTACTACAACTCTTTTTCATTCTAATGACTCCCTATGTTATTGATGATGTAGCTCTACCATATATTCTCTATCATTTCACCACCAATGGACAGTCAATGTTTTGTCAGCATCAATAATAAACATCCTTTGTATAGTACAGGATTCGCTTATGTGGAGTAGACTCCACAGAGTGAGATTTCCAGTTCAAAGAATGTTAAAAGTACAGAGCCATGGTCATGTCTTTCCCCTATAGGCTGTCCTAAAGCACCTTTCCAGCCATGTCTCAGGGCTTCCTTCTCCCCACAGCCCAGCCAGCTATAGATGGTGTCGATTTTTAAATTGTGCCAGTTTCACTGGGACTTTGATATTTTCTTATTTACCAGTGTTTTTGAGCAACTTGGACTATGTTTATTGGGCATGTGGATTTGCTGTGAACGATCTGTTTGAATTCACTGCTCATTTTTCAAGTGCTTAACTTTTATCCTTCTGTGTAAAATATAAACTGTTATTAATCCTGGTCATCTACATTTCACATAATTTTCCAAATCTATGATTTGTGTATCACATTTTTGCAAGCTTTGTCCCCCAGAACAATCAGTTGAGTCAGCACCATTTATTAAATAAATATGATTTTCACACCACCTTTTTTTTTTTTTTTATGAATAGTTACTGTGATTTCCTAGTAGGTTTTCTATTTCAGTTGTCTACCTGTCAGTTTGTATGCTATGTAATATTGATTTGTTCTGTTACTTGATGAGGTAGACACCTGTTACTATCCTGTTATTTCAGGTTTTTCTTGTCTATTCTTTGGTAATGCAGCCCTGGTGTTGCAGTGGTTAAGTGCTTGACTGCTAATTGAAAGAAAGGCTGCCAGGTCGCACCCACCCAGTGGCTCTGAGGGAGAAAGGCCTGGCGGTCCGCTCCCATAAAGATTACGGCCTATAAAGGCCTACTGGGCAGTCAGACGGGACGGCTGAGTCAAACATCTTGTCCAAGGCTCCAGCAACAACATTCTTTGTTATCTATTGTACTACTTGTAGCTTATGATTAATGTATACAATTAAAAAACAACTACCCGAATATTCTAATTGGAAATGCAATCCATTTATGTGTTAGTTTTGGGAACCTCCATTTGATTAACAAGGCTTCCCACTTGGAAATATGGCATATTTTTTTGCACATATTCAGGTTTTGTTTTATTTACGTTAATACATTAGTTTTCTTTATATATGTCCTTCGCTGCTCCGGTCAAAACAATGTTCCCCTAAATATTTTATAGTTTTGGACACAGTTTGCTACAGTCAAGTAATAGGCGAAAGAGAACGACCAGCCTTTCCCACCCTTGCTAATTTTAGTCTCTTATGTCCACATGGGACAGAAACCCTTGATTTTGATGTATTTGTCTTTTATTCGGGTATGCAATTATATCATTATTTTGAAAATCTGTTTTTATACTTATACCAGTTATTTAAATTTTCTAGTTTAACCCTTCACCTTAAAAGTATGTTGAGTCTTACCAAAATCTTTGTCTAGTTCCAAATTTATCAGCATGAATTGAATATTTTTCCATTTATCTCTCATCTGCTAAGTTTGGGGATAGTCTATTATGCCCCAATAGGTAACTAATACTCTGACCTGCTGACCGTTGTTGTAATCACACACAACTTGTTTCTGACAGTTAAGTACTTCTACCTGGCCTCTGTTGGGCTGGGATCCCATTACTTATATTGGTATGAGGTAGCCCAGCTCCCATGAACAATCTCAGCCAATAGAGAATTGTTGTCGTTTGTTGTTGTCGTTTGTTGCTGTCAAGTCATTTCCAACTGATGACAACCCCATGTGTGCAGCGTACAACTGCTTAATAGGGTTTCCAAGGCTGTGACCCTTTAGAAGGAGATCACCAGGCCTGTCTTCTGAGGCACCCCTCGGTGGGTTCAAACTGCCAACCTTTCAGCTGGTAGTTGAGCACTGAACTGTTTGTGGCACCCAGGGACCCCCTAGAGAAGACAGATATCAGTAAGTTCAGTGTTGTTGCTGCTCCCCTCATCTCTGCATTCCTTATTATTTTGATGAAATGCGTGTCCTTCAGGACTGCCAAGAAATGGTCTTATAGAAACTAACTCTGCCACGGCCACATATTGGAGACTTTTGCCTCATCTTCCCACATCTGACACAGCAGGTCTGGCATTTCTATTTCGTAGATAGTGGGCCATTGCCTTTTCCAAGCATCGAAGAACAATGCCACAGCTTACGAGACCCATTTCTAGAGCCCTTGCTATGGCGATAAATCCTTGTTAGGAGAGAGTTCCCCCATATCAACAAACTGTCCTTGACCCAACTTTATATTAAACTCCCCTTGACTCAGCACCTTCAGCACCCATCCTCAGCACACCCCCGTCCTGCTCACACAAGGCAGCCAGATCTTGCAGCTCCTTCAGTGTACAGTCCCTCCCCCCCTTACCACAACCAACACTTCCCCCAGTGGCTATACTGGTATGTGACAACTAAGTATCTGGACAAATGCATGGGCCGCTATCTCAGGACTCTGCAAAGGAAGTGGTTGGCAGTGGTAGGAAACCAGAACATAAAGTATAAACATTCCAGAGGCTGAAATTAAATGAGTCCAAATCATGTAACTGCATACCAGCTGTGCACAGAAACAGCTCCAAGAGAAGCACTCTCTCATATCAAATGGGATAGAGGGTCCATAAAGGAGAGAGGTGGGCAAGTCGGCAGGTGGGAAGAAACTTAAAACTCTGGAAGAACAGATTCCTTCTCTCTGACCAGAGTATGTAAGGGCCCAAGAGTGTGGAGGAAGCTCCATTACGTTTTCTCTCTCCCTGTCCGCTGTTGGCATTTAGTCAGTTCTGCCTCAAAGGGTGTGACTTTTCGAAAGCAGATCACCAGGCTAGTCTTCTGAGACGCTTCTTGACAGACTCATGCTGCCAACCTTTGGGCCGGTTGTGGAGTATTTTGGCCCCATAGGCAGAACCAGTCGCTTATGTGCACGACAGAATGAGGAGATTAAAGCCACAGGATTCCTACCAGTGGGCCAAGAAAGCACTCCTTCAGAGCTCAGAGAGCATCAGAGAAATAGAGAGAGGAAGCGGCACAAGAAAGAGATTCTTCAAACTTGCTATGAACTCCTGGTTCACCACCCATCCCCCCAGATGCATATGCCTTGCCCTGACCCTAAGAAGCACTATCAAATCCTTTAAGAGCCTCACTAGGGGTTACAACGCCATCAAGATTCCAGTCTGGGTGGCACTCATGTAGATTAGACCCGAGTATCACCGCAAAGGCTTCAAAAATTGAACAAAGATGTGAGCCACAGAATACAAAAACAGGACAGAACTTGCAGCATGAACATATCTGGGTCAATTGAATGCTAAAAAAAACAAAATTAACATTTTGTTTTTCCATAACATTTAAGCAAGACTTACAGTTTTGAAATCTTAAGACACGTATTTTAAAATGCTATTCTAATCATGCTCCAAGAAATATCAGGGACATTTTTTAAATACGTGGAAAGATAGTGGCTATTTGCAAATGAAAATTTTACATGCTAAAAATGCAATGCTAGCAATGAAAAATTCATTTGATAGTTTCAAAAGCAGAATGGTGATGACAGAGAAAAAAACTGAGTTGGAAGTAGATCAATAGAAAATATTTATTCTGAAAACAGAGAAAAAATACAGAAAAAGATGAGCAGAGCCTCAAAAACTAGACCAAAACCCTATTTCTTTATTGGAACTCCAGAAGACATGGAGAAAATGTGTGGTGCAGAAAAAAGTATTAGGAGAAATACTAACACTTTCCAAATTTGGTGAAAGACATGAACTTACAGATTCAAGAAGCTCAGCAAACCCCAATGAGTTAAATTTAAGGAATTATATACCGCAATAACATATTATTATGAAAATATTTTAAGCACACTATACGAATTCTTTTACAGTGACATGTAAAAAAGAAAACGGCGTACTGTGCTTATGACAATACCTGGGAGGGGGAAAATGCAGTTGACAAAAAAAGAAAAAATATATATAAAACATGCATTATTTGCATAAAAATATGATATATCATAATCAATGGCAGAATAACAAAGACCAAGAAAATACTCAGGAAGAAGTTAGACAGAAAACAACACATTTCAAATGGGAAAAATAATTCAAATAACTCTATAGTCATTATCAGAAGCCATGGAAGCCAAAAGATTGTGAAACAACATTTTTTCAACACAAAGAGGGAAATATTAATCTATATAGATATATAATTCTATACCCAGTCATACCTTTGGGAGTAAAGCAAAAGTAATGCCATTCTCAGGGGATGGAAAACTGAGAGAATTCATCACCACCAGACTTCTGCTAAATGAAACACTGAGAAAAGTGGTTCAGGTGGTAGACTTGGAATTTCATTCATATTTCAGGAAAGCAGAAAACGTGGGAACTATGTGGATAAATATACTATGTCAACACTGTAGTCACTGCACAACATGGCACTGGACATGCCTCTTTGGAAAGGTTTTCCAGTCTCTTGGAAATGCTTGGGAATACACTCTTGGTGGCAAATCATTATTAGAGAAAGGAATTAATTTTGACAATATCTGAGAGCTGGCTGTATTCAAGTCTGGTGAATAAACTGGAAAATAAATTTTTGGACCCAAAATAAGTCGTGGAAACAAAAAAATGAGTCTCAATTCCCATGTGGCCATGAGCCAGCTCTGAAGGCCTTCCCCAGAGAGGCATTTCAAGCACATCGGGAGCAATGTCTTCCTGTTGTTTTTGCTAGGTGCCATCGAGGGGATTTCTGAGTCACCGTGGCCTGGTGTGAAAGGAGAATTGTCCCCATAGGGTTTACTGGTGTGTAATCTTAACGGGAGCAGGCTGCCAGATCTTTATTCCTTAGAGCCTCTGGGTAGGTTCAAACAATTAACATTTCGGTTAGCAGCCGAGCACTTAACTTTTGTACCACCAGGGCTCCTTGGAGCAATATCAGTACCACAGAAGTTGGTATGAACCTTCCCATGGACCTTCTCTGAGAGATAATCCCTTGCTTAAGAACCAACTTTAGTTTTCATATATACTCATTCTGCATCAAGTCTAGGTAAGAATTAGAGTGCATCCTTGAGAGGACAATATTTTATATGTGGTCATCAACAAAATATGCCTCAAGGGCAAAGTTTAAGAATAAACCAAGGGATTTCCCATCAGTCCTTGGGACCTGAGAGGGTCTTCAGGAGGATTTTCTGAGACTCATGGAAAAGGAAGTAGTAGATGCTGCCTTCTTTTTACCACTTCCCTCCCAAACAAACAGGAACCACTGCTAAGATGTCAGGTGTCAAACCCAAACTCCTCTTCGCATCCTCTATGAAACTTGTATAGTAAGACCAGGAACCAGGTGTTCAGCTGTGTGAAGAGAAAAGAAAAATTTTTTTTTTTTTTTAGTATTTCCCATCTTCCAAAGTTTCGAGTTCCAGTGGAATCCTGTTATAAGTCACTAGATCAGCCCAGGACCTGGAAGACTGAAATTCCTGGTGCTCTGACAAGTGGGAGGGGTGGGGGGGGCACTGGGCAGAGCCTCCTTGACATCACTTGCCCCAAGAGGCTCTGGAGGCTGCTTCATGTTAAAAGTCAAAGGCCCTTCCGGCCCAGCAGAGTAAGAGCAGGGAAAGACTTTCTCCATTGAAAGAAGAGATGGGCTCAGGAGCTGCAGGTGTGAGACCATTCAGCTTTTTGGCTTCAGGGCATCCCGGCCGGCCCCAGTTCACCTTTACAACTGGGCCTTTATAGCCTCTCCACTTCTCTCTCCCTCCCAGCTTTCTCCCAGCACCATGGGCTGTGGCTTCTGCTAGTTTCAGTGTTTCAGTAGCACCTCACCCCACTCAGAGGAGGCAGGTTTGCAGGGTGGGGGGCACAAACCCATAGTGCCGCTTAGGTGTCCTTCAACAGAAACTCTCTGGAGGGGACAAGTTGGCCTGACTGATCCTGAGACCCAGACAGAGGGAAACCCAGGGGGAGGGTCATTGGTTGAGGAAGTGTCAGCACCCTCAGGGTCATGTCCCTGGGGTCATGCCCAATTGCAGGAAAAAGGAATTAGCTCTGCAGCTTGGTGTGTTGACCATCCAGTATGAAGGCCCCGGAAGCCTCTGGAGAATTCTCAGAATTTAGTCTAGTCCAGCACTGGGGAAATCCTTACTGAATGAGAGCAGCCATATTCCTGGGGATCTTTATTCTAAAACTCTCAAAGCAGTTGATACAGTCTTAGGAGGTGGGAGATAAGAAAGCTTGGGGCCACAGAGGGACTGTGGCAAAAGAGGGAGGTTCCTATCACTCCCTCTGGGGTCTTGTTCAGGATTTTTTTTTTTTTTTTTAATGCAACTTGGGCTCCAAACAGGCATTTATCGCTGAAGTTGTATTTATGATCCTTAACTCAAATCTGGAGTTTTGAGCTTATTTTGATGATTTCTTCTTTAGTCTATGGAGAAAGGAGTCTACTATAAGCCAGTGGTGAAAGTGCAGGAAATAAAGTCCCTAGTCCTGACCGGGGTCGGCTCTGCTGCACCCCAAACTAGGGGTGACCTCCCTGGGGAGCCCTTCTGAGGGAGAAAGGGGGTGCAGTGTGTGTACCTACAGTGTGGCCTCTGGGGCTTTGCCTTCTCCTCCCAGAAGTGCAACCTCGGGCCTCCACGTGCGGACCCAGAGTTAGAGGGTGACCTCAACTCTCCCACCTTTCCTGGGTCATCCTCTGGACCCAAGTCCCCATATGCCTCCTCTGCCCTCCTATCCCAGCATAAGCGCTGTGATCAGGCTCAGGTGCGTGCACTGGGTCTCGCTCTCTGTGACCTCAGGCTTCCCCTATTCTGGTGCGACCTGTGAGCCTGGTGGGTCTGAGTTCAGGGCAGGGCTGGGTGGGCTGGGACTGTCGCAAAAGGCTCCTGAAGCCAGCTTCATCCTGCTGCCCGCGAGCTTGCGGTGGGGCAGCCCTGGGCATCGCGCATCCCCCAGGGCGCCCCTCTCTGTGCAGCCCTGCCCCGCCCCCACCCCCCAACCACCCACCCTCCGCCTCAGGCCTCCTAGTTCTAGAGGCGCCTTTTCTTGATGCCCAGATGCAACTGGGCACCGCACCGCCCCGCAGAGTCAATCCAGCTAATGACCTCAACCTGAAATGCACAACTTTAAAACTGCTAGATAGGTGGGAAATGAAAAAAAAAAAGTAAATGTGAAACACTTAAAAAGAACAATTACAAAGGTGTCACATTATGTGGGACTGACTGTATTCTCACATCATAGACTCAAAGGAGGCTTGGTTGTATGTTTCTTTGCAAATAAGTCTTAGATAAGGGAACTGGTACCAGGAGTAGATACGCAGCGTGACTTCCGGAAAATGGAAAATCTGGGATTGATTAATTGGCCTGGATGAGGCTGAAAACAGTGATAACCGCGTAATATTTAATGATGACATCCCAGCAGTCTACAACATGCAGTGAAAATTTTTCTAAGTAAATTGGCACCAGAAATGGCCTTTAATCACTATACAAAATGGGTCAGTAGTTCAAGATCTCCCTAAGAAGAAGGAATCAACTCGATGGCCAAATGGTTTCAGGTTTGGGAGACCACTTTCAGGCAAGTTCCAGCAAACATGCAAAAAACAGATCATCTTAATCTTGTACATAGTCACCAAAGAAGAGAAAAATATGAGATGCTCTCCAACTTGATCCCTAAGGCTACTTTAATATTGATACCGAATTAGAAAAGAAAGGTATAAGTAATTGAGATGCAAAACCCTACATAAAATGCTGGCAAAGAACTCCAGACAAGTGTAAACCATGTAATACGCCACGATCAAGGGGGTTTATTGTCAGCATGCAATCGAGTGAACATTAAACATTTAATAACTTAATCCACCACATGTGTAGGTTAAGGAAGAAAAGATAAGGCTCACATAAAGAGATGGCGAAAAGTAGTGATAAAATCCAATCACACTGAGACATAAGAACTCTGAGCAAACTAGGAACAAAAAAAGGAGTTCCCAAACTTGGAAAACTACAACTAGCATGATAGTTCATGGCGAAATGTGGGACATTCTCTTTAAAATTAATTAGCAATAAAACAAGGATGCTTTCTCTTATTATTTCTATGAAATATTTAACAATGGAGGTCGAAGCTAGAACGAAATGACAAGAAAAAGTATAACTGTTATTATTCATAGATTATACGAATGTCTTCACAGGAAATTTTTAAAAGCCATAGAAAACATTAGAATTAATACTAGTTAATCATAAATACAAAGTAAAAAATAAAGTGAATTTCTATGCCTCAGCATCAAGCCGGCTCTTTTGTAGCTTAGTGAAAGCAGAGGACACTGATAGGGAAACAGCAGGATCCAGGTGGGCTAGACAAGGAGGGGAGAGCACTATTTTACCCTAGGCTGGATTTATAAGCACAGATATGTGTGTTAGTTACCTAGTGCCGCCATAAGAAAAAAATAACACAACTGAGTGGCTTTAAAGAACAGAAATTTATTTTCTTACAGTTCAGGAGAGGCTCGAAGTCTGAATTCAGGGCACGGCTCATGTCTACTTCAGCTTCTAGCAGCTTCCAGCCACCCTTTGTGTTCCTGGCCTTGTAGATGCATCTGCTCCTGTCTGTGTCTATTCTGCTGTTTTTATAACTCAGAAGGGACTAGGTCTAGGACCCACCCTACACTGGTATGGCCTTATTAACATAATTTTAAAAATCCCCTATTTCTAAATTAGGTCACATTTACAGGTACAGTGGTTAGGATTTCAACATACCTTTTGGGGTTATACAATTCAGTCCATAATAGTGCCCTCACCAGACATTCTGGACTGAGAGTCCAAGCATGAGCTGCTGAGAGTGGTTCTGTTTTTTTTTCTATATTAGTTGACTGTAACTTGTATCAATGGTCACCCATATGAACTTTGGAGCAACTTATTATGAAGGACCTGGTCAACCTTTTTAACCATGTCCATTATGTGGAAAAACACACAGACTCCCATCACTGTAGCCTTGAGAAATTGATACGGGTGGAATGGGTTTGGGACCAAGACTTGCTTCATGGCCTTGATAACATGGCATAGCTGTCAGACGTCCACGTGGAGATGTCAGGTAATAATACTAACAGCTAACACTTACTGAGCACATGCACTGGTGTCAGGGGCTCTTGTAAAAGCTTCTCCTTAAGAGTTTTGCTCTGCATGATAGTCCTATGAGGAATGTGCCATTATAATGCCCATTTTACAAAAGAGGTCGATACAGAGAGTTAGGCTGACATTTGAATATACGAGTCTGCACCCAGGAGGAATTTGACTAGAGCTACAAAGCTGGCATCTTTAGCTACAGATAGACAGCAGTGGACTCACTGAGTCATCCTAGACAGAGGGTGTCAATAGAGAGAACTAAGCACCGAGCCCTAGGGCACCCTGACGCCTACAAGCTGGCCAGGTGAACCACAGCCAACAAAGCTCTCTGAAGGCCAGTGTGGTTCCTGGAAGGTGGCCTGTCCTTTCTCTAGGCCGAATTTCCCCACTGCCCCTCCCACCCGCACTGGCTTGTCCCCTTCATAATGGCAGGGACAGTGTGTAACTTTCACCACTGCCCAAGATCCCAAGGTTACAATAACATTGGTATGGAAAGCAGAATGATGGAGTCAGGAAGCCTGGTGGTCACATGCAGCCAGCTGGAAAGAGAAAAGAGCAAATAAACAAGGGGAGAAGACCGTGAGCCAGAGGAGTGGGAGAAATGAAATATTTCCCAAGTGCCAAGTAAGGCTGGGCGACTGCTAGTGGCATGTAGTTCCTCATTTAAGCTTCAGAGGGACACAATGGGTGGAATAGACATTGTTACCACTTTCATCATGCAAACGCTTTATTATCTTTGATTTTAACAGTCACATGTTAACAAACCAGAAAACTGAGAAAAGTATAATAAAAGAATACATCTCATCAATTGCAGACTATAATGTTGCCTCAGAAGCTGCTCATTTTTGTTGCTGCTGTAAATATTGCACACAACCTTTGCCAAGTGAACAAGTTGTACAGGTGTACAAGCTATTGACAGCAATTACATTAATCAGCTGTGCAAACTTACCCTTATCAATGGGATTTTTCCACCACCATAAACTGAAACTCCGTGCTCTGTATGCAATAACACTGCTTTATTTCCTCCCTCCTGCCCCGTTAACCCCTAATAAACTTTCGTTACTATACATTTGCCTGTTCTTATAAAAGGCAGGTTTCTGAATCTGAAAGCTCTTGACAAGCCACAAGGGTGAATTCGTATGGTAGCAGAAGTTATTTGCAATACCTATGTCCTACTATGGACTTGGTTCTAGAATATATAAAGAACCGTTTATAAAGCAAAAACAAAAAAAAAGTCCAATAGATGAGGAAATACTTGAAAAGATTTCTGTATGGCCAACATACATTCATTAGTTATCAGAGAAACTCTTAACAAAATGTCACAATGTGATACTATCCCCCACACACCAGAATGGCTAAAATGAAAAAGATGGAAAATACCAACTACTAGGTAGAGCATGGAGCAAAGGGATCTCTAATTTACTGCTAGTGAAAGTGTAATTTGGTACAACCACTTTAAAAATGCTTTGGCCATATCTACTAAAGCTGTGAACACACATGTATCCTACGACCCAGCAATTCTACTTCTAGATACATACCCAATAGAAATGGGTAGATATGTTCAACAAAGCACATACTTCTAAGGAATGAACACTCTCATTCTGAAAGCCTAACTTTTTAAATTTTTCTTTAGATGAAGGTTTACAGAACAAACTAGCTTCTTACTAAACAGCTAGTACATATATTGTTTTATAACAACGGTTACCAACCCCATGACATGTCGACACTCTCTCTTCTTCAACTTAGGTTCCCTATTACCAGCTTTCCTGTCCTCTTCTACCTTCTAGTCCTTGTTCCTGGGCTAGTATGCTGCTGGAGCCTCATTTCGTTTTATGGGCCTGTCTAATCTTTGGCTGAAGGGTGAACCTCATGAGCGACTTCATTATTGACCTCAAAGGATATCTGGGGTCCATACACTCAGGGTTTCTCCAATCCCTGTCAAGTCAGTAAGTCTGGTGTTTTTTTTGTGAGTTAGAAGATTGTTCTACATTTTTCTCCAGTTCTGTCCTGAATGCTTCACATTCAAAGCATTATTCTCTGTCTGTTCTAAGGTGATGGCCATATATAATATGTTTATATAGAAAAGTCTAGAGCTTTCTCTGAAATTCAAGAGCAAATCTCTAGAGGCTCATGTGCTTATAGCTTCTGTTCCCTCTGGAGCTACTGCTTCTGTCTGTCCTTCTGCTGGGCTGCACCACATGGAACCAGTTATAAAATTCAACCTCATCTTATAAATTCACAGGAGTCCTACTCACACAAAATTTTTATTGGCTATGACAACAGGTGTGTAGAAAAGGAATAGAAGGGATTTCTATTGCAGCAAAGCAAAATCTTAAAATGAAATGGCTGGGAATGGCGGGCCTCCTTCTGTAAAAATGCTTTTCTATATGGAATATGGGAAAATGCAGTTAAGATATGGCTTATGCAAAAAGGCAAAAAGGAATGTTTGCAGCAATTTGGTAATCATTTAGATCACCTGTAAAAATATTTTCATCCTTTTTCTCATAGCTTGCAGGAAAAAAAATTCCAAAAGGATCACATACTTAAAAGTAAAATATGCCACCATAAAAATTTCAGAAGAAACTATGAGAGATTTTGTTTTGCTTTTTATTGGTAAAAGAGAAAGATTTTCTAAAAATCCCAAAGCTGTGAAGGCTAAAACTGGTAAGATATAGATACAGATCTTTGGCATAGCAAAAACTATATGAAGAAAGCAAAAATACAGGCAAAAAGCTGAAAAAAAAAATTGCAGGCTAAGGATTTGACTAGACATTTCTCCAAAGAAGATATAGAAATGGTCAATAATCACATGAAAAGAAGCTCAACCTCATTAGTCATTAGGGAAATGCGAATCAAAACCAAAACGCACTATTATTTCAAAACCACTAAGATGGCTCAAATCAATAGGATGGACAACATATGTGGTGAGGATGTGGAGAAACTGGAACCCTCATACATTGCTGGTGGACATGTGACACGATCCAATCAGTTTGGAAAACAGTTAAGTACTTGCTCAGAAAGTTAAACATAGAGTTACCATGCATAGCAATTCCACTCCTAGGTATGTACCCAGGAGAGCTGAAGCATGTTCACATAACAACTTACAAAAGAATTTTCATAGCAGCATTATTCATAAATACCCAAAATATGGAGAGAATCCAAATGTCATGAACTGATAGACAAGCTGTGGTATATTCGTAGACTGGAATATTAGTCATTAAAATACATGCAACAATATGGACAAACTTTGAGAACGTTATGCTAAGTGAAAGAAGCCAAACAGAAATGACCGCATGGTGCGTGACTCCATTTATATGAGATGTCCAGAACAGACAAACCAACACAGACAGAAAGTAGATTAGTGGTTGCTACGTCTTGGACGAAAGGAATAATGAGGATGACTACTAATATGTAGGGCATTTATTTACAGGGCACTGAAAATATCGTGAAGCTAGACAGTGGTGATTGTTGCACAACTCTGTCCATATACTAACAACCACAGAATTGTGCACATTTCAAAGGGCAATGTTATGGCGGGTGAATTATCTCTCAATAGAAATATTTCTGACTCCTAAAAGACTAACTTTTCAATTCAATATATAGAACTTATAAATCAGTAGGGGAAAAACAACCCAACTTTACCATGTCTCTTTCCAACCAAAGTGAAGGGGGTACATTCAGTTAGTACACTTTATTTTTGTCTCTCTCTTCATTATAGAAGTTCTGTTCTCATTTTATATAACTTTAAGTTATACAAGTACTAGTCTCCATTCCCTTATCCCTGTTTTCACTATTGTAACTACATAAAGAGAGCAGTACCATGGTTTTTATAAAAACCCACCCACTCATTCATTCACTCAAATCAGTTTTGAGTGCTTCTTAGGTGCTAGGAACCAGGATACTCTTGCAACACAGCAGAGAAGCTCCTGCCTGCACGGGCCTTCTATTTGTGTGGAGCAGTCAGATGATAAACCAGCCAAACAGCATGGAATGTTACCTAACATCAGGGAGGAGGCGTGTGATTTTGGAGGTGTCCCAAGCTGTGTCTCTCTCGTGAAGAGTTCTCTCTTTCCTCTAAACCCAGTGAAAAGTACACACTTCGAAGGCACTGTGGGGTCGATAAGTGTGAAAAAGAGATTTCATTTCAGTTTCATTGTGTTGGTTTCACCTGCTACTCTGTCAGCATTTTTTTAAACATTATTCTGCAGCTAATATCAACCCCTCTCCAAAAAAAACACTCTTGCCATGCAGTTGATTCCGACTCACAGCGACCCTATAGGACAGGGTAGGGCTTCCAAGGAGTGGCTCATCTTAGGACACAAATAACTCCTGCTTATGAGAATCCGAAAGCTGTTCAGTGTGGATGTGTGAGGGACTCAGCAACACTTACGGTAATTTCCCAGTAGGTGGGCTGCAATAGTGTGAGCATCAGGAGTAACGAACCCCATGTGCACTTTGCATCCTTCCACAGATTATGACACAACAAACATTCCCTCCTCATCGTCCTGCATCTTGTAAGAGAACAGAGGGAACCGTTAGGCAGGACCCTTTGAAAACGCAGGGCAAGAAATTTTATTGAAACATTAAATTCAACATAAAATCTTTCTGCATTTTCTTTCCTTCCCTACCTCATTTCAGAGAGGTAGTTGGACTCACAGAGTTGAATCCCTGAAGCCTGGAGACTCTGAAGAGTCTATGGTAAAAGCCTCAGCTCACTGGATTAATCACAGTGAGTGAACTGGAACCCAGGGGAAGAGTGGGAGTCAGACAGCAGAGTCCTAGACATTAGGAAGGGGTGAGGTCTGCTTCTTGATAAAGCCCTGGGGTAAGTGGCAGCACCTCAAAGGGTGATGCAGGCACGTAAGTAGACAGACTCCCTTATGGCGTTCCCAGCCCTGCCAACGTTCTCATGCTCCAGCTGGGAAAGGAAGCTGCAGAGGCAATGCTTCTAGAGAGATCACCCACATAGACTGGGGCAATGAGTGTGTTAAAGCTCTTCTCCAAACCTTGGTCCTTCATTAGACTCCAGGAATTACTGCATATCTGGGTGAGGGGCACCCTAAAAATAAACCAACACGGAAAAAAAAAACAAAGCCCTAAAAATAAGTAAGGTTAAAATTTCACCCCAATTTTGTAAGCCAAGAGCTCTGAGTTGGAATTCAGTTGATTGAAAGAAATATCATGTTTTCTTGCACACATGAATTTGTGCAGATTCACAGTTACGGTTCATATTATTCATTCATCCATGGAGCCACCAAAGATTTACTATACAATAGCTACATGTGAGACCCTATGGCAGTTGCTCTTGATGATGAAATGACTCAGAGAATTTCCCTCAATGCCTGGTGAGAGAAACAGCCAAGTTAACAGTTGTATCAGTCATGTATTGCTCTGTAACAAATGACCCCAAATTGTCGTGTCTTAAAAGAGCAACAATTTACCAGCTCACAATCTTTCAAGTTGTCAGTTTGGAGCTCTTCTGATCTGGGTCAGCGTCAGTGGCTCACAACACGGCTTCCTCATGTGTCTACAATTTGCTTCCAGGTAGCTGGGAGCCAGTTCATAACATCAAGTCAGTGAAACCACTAGATCCTCCCTCCATTGGTCTTCCATCATCTAGCAGGCTAGCCTGAGGATGTTCCCATGAGTTCTCAGGGTTTAAGAGCAACAAAAGGGAAGTCTCAATGTAAAGTCTTCCAACTCTCTCATTTTATCAGGTTTTCTACCATCCCAATGTCCAAAACAATAATGTCAGCCCCAACTAAGGGATGGAGAAAGACTCCTACTGCTAATGAAAGGCGCTCCAGAGTCTCATAGAAGGCATGGGCACAGAGAGAGGATAAATGTGTAGACATTTCTTACATCAACCACAACAGGTAAATGCAATTGTGTTTTATACTGTGGTAAAGGGTTTTGCAGGTACAATGGAGTAGGGAGCAAGAAGTGAACAAATCTACCAGGAGGATATTTAGGGAAGAGCACAACCAGGAACTGATGCCTCAACCAAGTTGGGAATATGATTGGATAGTTAAGGGGTGAAAAAAGGCCCGGGTCCAGGAAGCCCCATGTCTTCTCCAGAGAGAAGTCTGAGGAGACAGGCTGAAGCCACTGAGGCATTTGGTACATTTGTGACCAGATGCAGATCATCTTTTGTTCTACTGTTTTCCAACCACTCGTCCCTATTTATAGTTTGGAGTCGTACAAGAGTAGACCCTAGCATTTCCCTGTTGAAACTGTTATTTTCCTCTGAGAAGTCATCACCACCCCAACGTTCTTAATTGCTTCCTCAAATGCTGCTTCCATTTACCAGCTCCTTTTCTATATGGGCTCCAGAGTGAAAGCAGAGCCTGGAAGATGCAGAGGTCATGGACTTTCCCCAAGTCAACTCCTAAACCTCCCATTCTGGCTGACCACAAATTCCTGAGTCTTAGCATTTTATGGTGAGCTCATAAGCCCAATCTGTTCCAATGGGGTCAGTTCTCTTAACCACCATGCTTCACCAGAGAGTAGGCCATAAGATGGGATGGGAGAGAAAATCTTCTAGTCACGGGGAAGAGCCTGTGTGAAGCCTCAGAGGCTAAGGAGACCTGAGAGGTGTTCAGAGTGGACATTGTATGACCAGGGCTGGAGAGACATGATTCCAAGAGAGTCAAATGAGAAGTTTTGGGCAAATCAACTCCTGATCACACTGTAACGATTCCCTGTACTCTCTCTCTCCCCACCAAGGGATAGTAACGACATGGAGTGCAGAGAAAAGCTGCAATTCCTTTTTTATATCTAAGCCCCCTTTTCCCAGTCTGGGACTGGCAGTATTCAAGCTCCTACTTGAACTGTTTCATATTTTTGTTTTTGCTGTGTTTCTATTTAAAGCGGGCCCATGGAACTAAGCAATGTCAGGAATGATGTCACACAGGGTTATGGAAGTTCACGCTGATCTCACCTACTCTTTTGGAGAGGGTGTCGATCTGAGGTCCTGTGGGAGAGCATCTGAAACTACTCTATCACGGAAATTCCGGACTAAACCGGGGTCCCCAAGTCACCAAACGGTCATGCATCGTGAAGAACTGGGAAAAGGGATAAAGATCCTTCAGAACATCATTATGATTGAACTTCTTCACCCAGAGAGGAGGAAACAGTGATACAGAAGGAAGAGGCCTTTCTCTAAGACTCTAGATAAGGGTGAGAGGAAAAATTGTCCCAGACTGATGTGTGTTATGGAACAAAGGGTCTGGTTTCCACCAGAAAAGAGAGCCATGATAGGACAAGATGAAGGAATTGGGAATGGATAAGGTCATAAGAAGGAGCGTCCTGAGAAAGCATTTCCTGTCATTTGGTGGGCAATTAACCAAATTCTTATATCAATAAGAAATGTAGGAATAAGTGAGGGATCAAGCTACAGAATTCATTGGGAGTTCGAGAGCTTTCCAGGCACTCTGTTGTTTAGGATCTGTACCTGGTGGAAAGGAAGGAAGCCAGTGGCCAACTAGGGCAGAGAGTATAGGATGGGGGAAAGGGTGGTTAGAGAGAAGCGTACTTATTATATTTTCTAATGACATGATATTAATGTACTATGTGAAGAATTAAGAAAATATTTCAGGAGGTTCTGGGAGTGAGAAGTTGAAGGAGCCCAGAGCCCACATCATTGAGGGCAGAAGATGGCTTGCAGACTCCTCCCCTAGATTCAGGAACTCCCCTTCTCCTCCTATGTCTTCTCCCCACATCTCCCGAAGGGCCTAAAAAAACTCTCACAGCAAAGAGAGCTATAGGATAGAATTTTTTTACATTCCTACTTTTCTTAACCTGAATTTTGTCTAGGATCTTTAATTTGCCACTCCTTTCAGGGCAGTTTTGTTGCCCTCTCCACTACCATTATTTTTGCTACCCCCCACCACTACTGTAGTGCTGCCCTCCACTGGCCCTATTTCCTTTTGCTTCCTAGGTTTCTAACTGGCCTCTAAAACCCTCTTGAGAGATCCCCTGCTGCAACTTCTGTCACGGAGTTTGCACTCCACTCCCAAGATGCTTCCATCTCTTTCTTCCTTAACTCGCCAATCCTACCTTCATACTCAGGAAAATACAGACCCTTATGTTCACATATACAACCCACCCACACACACAGTTGATGTGGTTGTGTCTTGGCTACTGAGATTTGTACCATCGGACTCTCAAATATGGACATCTCTTTCTGCCTCACACTGAAAGAGTATTTCCCATAATGACATGGTGAGAGCTTTCTGTTCAGGGAAAGGCAATCTTAAAGGAGAAGCTTTAAATTATACATAAATATACAAATTTTGCTCTAAGTATAATTCTTTGAATAAAAGGTCTTCCCTTAATGGCCACATAAACCAGAGACGCCATCAGCCTAAAACCAGAAGAACTAGGTGGTGTGCAGCTACAGTCAATAACTGCCCTGACAGAGGATACTTGCAAGTTATAAAAATGATGGTACCCTCTAATACAGCCCTTATACTGAAAGAAAAGACCAATATGAATGTCAGAGATACTCTGAAACTTGCTCTTGAACGTAAAGTAGCTAAAGGAAATGAAAGAAATGAGGAAGTAGAAGAGCTGAAGAGAAGATTTCAAAGGGCGGCTCGAGAAGACAAAGTATGATAATGACATGTGCAAAGACTTGGCGTTAGAAAAACAAAAGGGAAGAACATGCTTGGCATCTCTCAAGCTAAAGGAACTGAAGAAAAAATCCAAGCCTCGAGATGCAATAGTGAAGGATTATACAGGCAAAATATTGAACAACACAGGAAGCATCAAAATAAGATGGAAAGAATACACAGGGTCACTGCACAGACACACAGACACAGACACACACACACACACACACACAAAAGCATGGGTCGATGTTCATCCATTTCAGGAGGTAGCATGTCATCAAGAACTGATGGTATTGAAGGAAGAAGTCCACACTTCACTGAAGGCATTGGCAAAAAACAAGACTCCAAGAACTGACAGGTACCAATTGAGATGTTTCAACAAACAGATGCAGCACTGGCCGAATAATCTAGCCATCCGATTGGAAGAGATCCATGTTTGTGCACATTCGAAAGAAAGTGATTCAACAAAATTCAGAAACTATCAAACAATATCATTAATATCAAAACTCAGTAAAGTTTTGCTGAAGATCATTAAAAAGAAGTTGCAACAGAAATTCAAGTCAGATTCAGAAGAGGATATGGAATGAGGAATATCATTACTGATGTCTGATGGATCTGGGCTGAAAGCAGAGAATACCAGAATACCAGAAAGATGTTTCCATGCGTTTTATTGACTATGAAATGGCATTATACTGTGTGAATCATAACAAATTATGGATAACACTTCAAAGAACGGAAATTCTAGAACACTTAAATTTGCTCATGTGAAACCTGTACATAGACCAAGAGGCAGTTTTTCAGAGAGAACAAGGGGTACTATGTAGTTTAAAATCAGGAATAGTTTGTGTCAGGGTTCTATCCTTTCATCACATTTATTCAATCTGTATGCTGAGCAAATAATCCAAAAAGCTGCACTCTATGAAGAAGAACGTGGCATTAGGTTTAGAGGAAGATTCATTAACAACCTACGATATGCAGATAACACAAACTTGGTGAAAGTGAAGAGGACCTGAAGCACTTAGCGGTGAATATCAAAGACTACAACCTTCAGTATGGGTTGCACCTCAACATAAAGAAAACAAAAATCTTCACAACTGGACCAATAAGCAACACCATGATAAACAGAGAAAAAATTGAAGTTATCAAGGATCTCATTTTATTTGGTTCCCCAGTCCATGCTCATGGAAGCAGCAATCAAGGAATCAAATGATGTATTGCAAATCTGCTGCAAAAGAACTCTTCAAGGTGGTGAGAAGCAGAGATGTCACTCTGAAGGCTAAGATGTGTATGACACAAGCCATGACATTTTCAAACGCCTCATATGCATGTGAAAGCTGGACAATGAATAAGGGAAACCGAAGAAGAAGTGCTGCCTTTGAATTATGGTGTTGGTGAACAATATTGAATATACCATAGACTGCCAGAAGAACAAACAAATCTGTCTTGGAAGAAGTACAGCCAGAATATTCCTTACAAGCACAGATGGTGAGTGTTTGTATCACATACTTTGGACATGTTATCAGGGGAGACCAGGCCCTGGAGAAGGACATTATGCTTGGTAAAGTAGACAGTGAAAAAGAGGAAGACCCTCAGTGAGTTGGATTGACACAGTGGCTGCAACAATGGGCTCTAGCATAATAACAAGTGTGAGGATGGCACAAGACTGGCCAGTGTTTTGTTCTGCTGTATATAGGGTCACGATAAATTAGAACTGACCTGATGACACCTAACAACAACAATACCCTGTTCAGCTCGCTGCCTGTCTCTTAGTTTGCTGTACTGTGGTGGTTTGGACGTTGCTATGATGCTGGAAGCTAGGCCACCAGTATTTTAAATACCAACAGAGTTATCCATGGTGGACAGGTTTCAGGGGAGCTTCAAGACTAAGACAGACTAAGAAGAAAGACCTGGAGATTTATTTCTGAAAATTAGACAATTCAAACCTTACAGATCACAAGAGAATACTGTCCAATTCACTTGCTTTGGACATGTCATCAGGACAGATTAATCAGTCCTAGAGGAGGATATCGTGGTTGGTGAAGAAGAAGGCCAACAAGGCTGTAGGAGACCCTTGGTGAGATGGACTGATACATTAGCCATAATGATGGAATCTAAATTGCTGGCACTTGTGAGGATGACACAGGACCTGGCAACCTTTAGTTCTGTGGTACCTAAGTTCACCATTAGTCGGAGTCACCTCAATGGCAGCTAGCAAAAAATTACTGTTTGAGAGGAGAACTGAGATATGAACTTGATACAATATACCAAATATTAAAATGTTCAAAGATCTCATGTTTACTATGAAAGAACAGGAATTAAAAATACAGCTTTCAAATAGCTAGAAGGAAAAAGAAAATTTCATCATTCCAATAAAAAAAGAAACAGGAAAGGCAGAATAATAACAAAAAAAAGAACAGTGAATATGAAGTATAATATGGGAATTATGTCTAAATGTATGAGTAATAGCAAGAAAAAGGGATTAATACCTTAGGAAAAAACATGTACACTCAGCTTAGACTTGCAAATCCAGCCATATCTTATTTATAAAACAAAATTAAAACATAATGACAGAAACTTTTAAATTATGTGACTACAGGAACAACCCTCTGCCAGATACCGTTGATACAGAAATGATTAAGAAAAGATTCCTTGCAGTCTCGAGAGAGAAACAGCCCAGTTAACAAACCAGTTATCAATTGCTGTATAACAAATGACCCAAAAATGAAGTGCCTTAAAAGAACAAGCAGTTACTTCGCTCACAGCTTTGCGGGTTGGCAGTTTGGGGTTCTTCTGGTCTGGGGCAGACTCAGCCGCTCTCGGCTGGGCTCCCTCATGTATCCGGAATCAGCCACAATGTCAGCGGGAGGGCAGAGGGTCTGAATTCTTCTCAGCTGGATTCTCTCTCTAATGATCTCTTGTCATTTATTAGGGTGGCCTGGGCTGTTCCCATGGGTTCTCAGTGTTTGAAGAGCAGCAAGAGGGCAAGGAGGAGCCCTGGTGGTGCAGTGGTTAAGGGCTCAGTTGCTAAAGGAAAGGTAATCAGTTTGTACCCACCAGCTGCTCTGTGGAAGAAAGACATGGCACTCTCCTTCTGTAAAGATGACAGCCTTGGAAATCCTATGGGGCAGTTCTACTCTGTCTTTCAGGGTCACTATGAGTTAGAATATACTTGAGAGTGATGGGTTTGGTTTTTGGTAAGAGAGCACGCCATGATGTGTCTGATTATATCTGGTCTCTGCTTCTATTAGTCTTTGTACTGTCCCAAAGACCAAAGCAATCATAGATCAGTCCAAATTCAAGGAGTGGAGGAAGAATCTTGCTCTTGAGAAAGGGAGCTATAAGTCATATAATATGTATGGGTACATACATATTAGAACATGTGGCCATTTTTGCTATCCATCACAACATGTAAATGCAATCAAGTTTGTCCCTAGTTGTGGCAGAAGCATTTCTTAAATACAATAGAGTATGCAGCAGGATGGGAAATTCTACCAGGTGTAGGGTTGGAAAGGCTCCCACCAGGAAGTGATGTTTGACCTAAATTTTGAAATACGAGTGGATGGTTAGGAGATTTTCTTTTTTTTTATATTTCCAACCACTTGCCCACATTCTACCATCTGTACTCACAGAAAACGAGCCCTCTGCTCCCATGTTGACATCTTTCATTTTCCTTCAAATCCTCAGGCTCTCCTCTACCTACCAAGCACAACTTCCCAAACCCTGCCTTAAAATGTTTCAACAATTTACTTGTTCCTTTCCTAATTGCCCCCTGGACAAAAAAGGAGATCAAGCAGAGGACAGTGGACCTTTCCCCGAGGGCTCTCCTAAGCCTCCCAGGCAGGTTGACCATAGACGTCTGGAGTCTCAGTGCTTTTCTGTGATGATGTAATCCTACCCTTTTGAGTGGCTCCAAGGGAGAAGCATGTGGACAGGCCAAGAGGCTTCACACGGTTTAGAGTCAGGAGGTCAAGAGAGAGTGGCGTAGACACCACCACTGAGTGATAGTACCTCCAGGCAACAGACCGAAAACTCCATTCTGCACGGATGGCTACGAAGGGTGAGTCTTTTGGAAGAATCTTCTTTTATCTAATCAATAGATATACATTGAGTATCTCCTATGGGTGGGGCTCTGTCTCACTTTCTGGGACTGCCAAATATGAGGCAGACCTCATCTTTGTTCCCAAGTTATTTACAACCCATTTGGAAGACACAAATTGGAAAATGAGCATCTCCTATGACTCAGTGCTATGATGGAGGATTACTAGGTGCTCTGAATACATAAAGCAGGAGCACAGACTGGGTACCATGGAGGAGGAACCAGTCAACTGAAGGGAGAGTATGTCTACTAGTCAGAGGGAACAGCCTGTGTGAAGCCTAAGTGGCAAAGGAGGCCTGAGAGGTGTTCAGAGTGGACATTGTGTTTCTAGAGCTGGAGAGATTTGATGCAGGGCCAGAGAAGAGGTTTGGGAGAAACAGCGACTCATTATACTCTTCTATTCCCTCAACTCACAGTTTCCTTCCTCTTGGATATTGACTTCTTTAAGTGAACATCTCAATTCATTTTTAAGATACAATTTCCCTCCTCCCAGCCTCCTATCCTCTCCCACAACAGTTGCCATGTTTTTTCCTAGTGCGCTGTTTAGATTCAAACTGGGCCCTTGGAACTGAGCGATGTCAGCGATGATGTCACACAAGGGTTACTGGAAACCTTGGTGCTCACTCAGATCCTAACTGCTCTTTGGAGAGGTTGTGGGTCTGAGGTCTCCTGTGGGAGAGCGACTTTGGATACCAAATTACAAACGGTTCTGCCTAAATCAAGGTCCCCAACTTGTGAGAGTTTGGGACATCATCTCTACGTGGGAGGAGGAGAAACATCTTGCCGGTGACCATCCTTCGTGGTTCATCTTCACCCAGCCAGAATGGAGCAGCAATACATGAGAAAGAGGCCTTTCTCTAAGGCCCAAGGTAAGGGTGGGAGAAAAATTCAGTCTGTGCGATGGGTGCTGGGCAGCAAGAGGTTTGATTCACTCCGGAAACAAGGACCACAAGGGATCACTGAGGCTTTCACCTGAAAAAACTTCCTGTCAATTAGTAAACAGTAAGAAATTATACTGTGAATAAATAAATGAAGGAATAAATATGTGAGTGAAGTATAGAAATCTACTGTCATCTGAGGGGCTTTCCATAACAGTAGCAGACAAGTCAGATTTGTGAACTCTCCTGCTCTGTTAGTGGAAAGAACGCAGGTGGGCAACTGGGGCAGTGGGTATAGAACCAGGGAGAAGGGTGGTTACAAAGACTTGTACTTAATTTTTTCAGGAGACTGAATTAATATATCATGCGAATTAAAACAAAATATCAAATTTATCAGGAGGTTTTGGGAGAGGGTGGTGTGATGGAGCACAGTACCACACGTTCATTCAGAGTTCCCAGTCAATGTAAGCTGCCACAGTTCTCAGCCTGGACTCAAGCAGAAGAAGGTCCAGGAAGGCCCTGCCCCTCTAGCTCTAGGGATTTCCTTTCTCCTCCAAGGTCTCCTGACCATCTTTACCTAAGGGTTTAACAATTCTTCTAGGTAAAGACAGCTATAGTATAGATCTTTTTTTCTCTTGTAATTGAATAATTTCTAATGTATGAGTCAGTGACACTCATTACATTCTTCAAGTCATGTAACCATTCTCAATATCCGTCTCCAAACTCTTCTACAACCATTAACATAACCTCAATGCCCCAGTGGAAAAACTTCCCCTTACCCCTGCCCACAACTGGCAATGACCAATAATCTTTGCTTTCTATATATTTCCTTATTTCATATAAGTCACATTGTACAGTATTTGCCCTATACTTAGGGCAAATACTAACTTATTCCATTTAGCATGATGTTTTCCAAGTCTAGCAGGAAAGAATTTTAAAATTCCAACTATAGCTAAACTCATTTTCTGCTATCATTCTTAGTTATCCATTCTTTCTCCGACTAGTGTGCCCCCGCCTTGTCTTCTTTGTTGCTGCCCCATTCTGCCCTTCAGTGGCTGAGCCCTGCTTTCTGCTCCCTCCTTGATCTCTGTATCCTTCTAACCAACTGCTGGCATGTTCCCTCTCTGAATCTTGTCTCTCTCTCGAGCTTTCCCTCCATTCAACGCACCCAACCTAGCTCCATCTCTTTCTGCATCCTGAACTCTGCAGTCCTTCCCACAGATTCAGAAGCATACACAGACCTTTAGGTTGACATAGACAACCCACGGAGACATACACAGGAGAGGAGGTTGTGTGTTCTCCATCTGAAGTTCTCGCATCAAGGTTCTCAGATACGGCCATCTCTTTCTGCCTCACTTCATCTACTAAGGACTGGGCTTCTATTCTGAGAAAAACAATTTTCATCTTCTACTGTGGCTGGGTTAATAGGGGTGCAAGGAAGAGGTATACATGTAAGAATCATAACTAAATATACACATTCTTCTCTTTACGTATACCTCCTCTATAAAAAGCCTTTCAGTAAAAAGAGGATGAAAAGAGGTTACCATTGCTCTGGAGTGTTTACCCTCCAAATTTACTAAGAATATCACCCGCATACAAAACATCAAGTCACACATTTATTATGAAGCTTCATGGGAATGAGGTCATTTCTAAGTTCCAAAGGAACAAATTCATTGGAATTCAATAAATGTGGAATTAAAGAAAAATAACTTCTTAAAAAATGAACTATCATAAACAGTGCCACTTTACAATGGAGACTTTGTCTTCCACAGCAGTGCCCCCAAAGGGTGGTGGGTCTCTGGGGAAGAAGAAAGAAACCATGGGGTCTGCAGAGGTGGAGGATGTGGTGATGGAAAGGCCTCCAGGGGTCCCTATGACCAAAGCTTTGGGGTCACAGGTGAGAATAAGGACCCTGAAAGCTCAAGTAAATTAACTCTCTATTCTCAGAGGTCTCTATCCAAGAGGAAAATGCGCAACAGTCAGCAACATACCAAGAAAAAAGTCGAAGCTCCAGGCCAAGGAAGATTCCAAAACAATCTCAGAATTCTTATCCTTCATCTTCCACCGAGCAGCCCTCTCACTCCTCCAGCTACGGGGCTGCCCCAGGAAAGCCATGGGTCAGGTGCGCATATTTCACCAAGGTGCACACGGTCAAGGGGGTGGCGGTCGCCTGGCAGACCAAAACCTCCTTTGACCCCGTGGGCAAGATGCCCCAGGTCTTTGAGGCCGAGCTCTCTGAGGAGAGCACCATCGGCTCTGCCCCAAGTCTGGCCAACACTGAGTCCCTGGTCAGCAACCTGGAGCCCTGGCAGGAGGGGCCCCAGACCTGTACCCAGGAGCCCACTGACCAACGGGAGGAGCATGGGGAGAGACCCCGCGCAACCACCCCGGAGTGGCTGGTGACCCGTGAGCACGGCTTCCGCTGCGTGGCCTGCTGCCGCGTGTTCCAGTCCCGGGAGGCCCTCGTGGCCCACGCGGAGCATGGTGTGAGCCAGGGCTTCAGCTGCCGGGTCTTCTTTGAAGAGCTGCTGGAGAGGCAGCTGCCACGCTCAGTCCAGCGAAGGCCCAGACGCTGCCACCAGCTGGCCAGGCGTTGCCTGATGGCCACCAAGAAGAGGGAGGTGAGGGAGAAGAGAGCGGTCTGCAGGCGCCTGGAGGAGCAGCTGGAGAAGCAGAGAGAAGAACTGAAGAGGCTGAGGCACCAGCTGGACAGGCTGCAGAGGCAGGAGACCAGGCTGCAGAAGGAGCAGGTGCACCACCGAGGCAAGATGGGAAAGCACCTGAAGACGTGCTAGAACCCCGGGACTAGGAGGAGCAGGGCCTTTGGGCTGGAAACGTGGGCCCTTCAGTAGAGACCTCCATTCAGGTTCGTTTCACCCAGCTCCCCTGGAAGATCATACTCTCCTTCCCCTGTGACCCCAACCCTCCCAACCCAAGTGCACAGAGAACTCCAGCCCTAAGGGAGATCTGGATGGAAGAAGTCCCAGATAGCTGACCGCAGACACCAGGTCCCCTCAGAGGCTCCCCTGGCCCAGGAGAGGACAGGACAGGCCTCATCTGGATGGTGAGATCTTGGGACCATAAGGATGAGCGCAACATAAATAGGGAAAGGGAAATGGGATTTCAGTGGGACTTGGGAGGATTGGGGGGGCCCTGCTGAGGTGTCATGGTGAAGGGGGTGTCACTGAGTTCTTTGGAGGAGAAGGAATGAGAGAGATGGCAGGCTGTTGCGAAACATGCCTGCAGGTGAGCAGTGGACATAAAGCCCTAAACAAACAACTCTGGGGCCCTTCCCAGCAGTATAGAGGCAGAGAAAGAAGCAGGGCTTGGTAGGAGGAGAGAAGGGCAGGTTGAAGGAAAATGAACTCACCCCAGCCATGTCTTCTGGTCTCCTAGGGTGAATTTGGGTTTATGATTTGGATGCACCCTTTTTGCCACATTGGGGGAATGTGAACTGGGAGGTGGTGTAGAAAAATCCCCCTGGGTGTTAACCATTTCTGGATAAGAGCTGATCCAGGGCTTGCAGGATATTTCCTGTAGAGCATGTCCTAGGGTAAGGGGTAGAGCTTTGGAACTTTTTCTTCTCCTTAAAATCAAGCTGTACATTCCGGTTCTTGACATGTCAAACAAACTTGCTAATTTTTTTTTTGTTTTCCTGTGGTCAAATCTGACCTGTCCCGAGGTCAAAGAACTGGAAGAAAAAGGCCCTCTGAGGGGAAAGAACCAAAAGAGAGGACAAGCTTCAAACCCAGGGAGAACAGCGAGAACACAGGTGATCAGAGGTAATGGTGGGAAGGGGCAGATTCAGGGCCAGACTCAACAGTGGACAACAAAGCCCCAGTCTCAGTCGCGACATCAAATCCCAAGTCTGGGGAAGCCCTGGACATGACAGGGGTGTATCCATCTCTCTGGGAGATGAGACCACAAGTATCACAGGGAACCCCCCATGGGCAGAGGAATGGAGGGCAGGGCCTCTAGGATGGGCACCTCCGTCCACAGTCTGTCCTGTGTGTATTCCTCAGAGTGACAGAGACCGCTCCTGCGAGGCAGAGGGTCACAGGTAGAAAAGAACCAAGGTGTTCAGACCAGGTAAATTCTGCAGTCTCCTAAGGATCCAAAATGAAAAATCAGAGATTCTCAGAGGTATCAGGGTGGGAGGGGTTGGTATTCCCAGGCTGGGGAGAGGCTGGCTGGGGAGGTGCTGCTTTCTGAAATCTTTTCATCAACATCTTTCTTCTTAAAAGCTACCTTCCCAGTTGATGTCCTCTATGATCTAGGCTCAGACCTGAATGGGGCCTAGCATGCACAAAGGCGGGTTATCCAGCGGGGCTAGGCAGGGAGGAGGTGGAAGCAGCATATCCGGGAAAGAGAATCTTCTAGAGGCGCAAGAGTTACCTAGTGAATTGCACATGGTGTCCAGCCTTCTGAATTTAGCTGTAGACGTGTGCTCGCAAGACGTCTTTGAGGGGTAACTCTACTGACTTCCCAAAATTATTTTTGGTCATTTCCAGTCATAGAAACCAGAAGAACTCACTGGCTCCAAGAACAACAAGAAATCCACTGGATCTGATTATTACTTTCTGCGGTGTGCTCTCCTGACAGTGATTCAAATCTTTTGTGTGTCATTCTGGAGAATTGTCACCTATTTTAAATATCTAACAAAACACGTTAAAATATACATATATCTATGATGTTTATGAATTTCCAAAGCTCTGAAATTGTTTTTTATCACATTTGCAAGATTACAGATTTGTATGACAAAAAAATTTATGTCAGGGTCCCACCCTCATATGTAATTTGGTCCTGCTCCCCCAAGGTACGCAATGTAAATAGACACACGTGTATCCTTCCCTACACCTCTCTGCAGGGTCACATATACACAGTCACAGGTACACAAGTACATCTGCTGGGGTGTTTACTTTTATGGAAGCCTGGTCACACTCTACCCACATTGCTCTCGCCCCTTATTTCACTTGATATTCTACCTTGATTCTCTTTAAGTCGTTAGATATGGCACTGACACTATATTTTTCAGTCTTTAACTTACATGAATAATTTAAATAGATGATATCAATTCAGTACACTTTATCTGGACTTCTACATGTTGTCAGAAGCTATCAAGTCAGTTCTGACTCACAGTGGCCCTTTGCACCACAGAACAAAACACCATCCGGTCATGGGCAATCCTAATAATCTTTGCTATATTTGAGCACACTGTTGCAGCCACTGTATCAATCTCATTGAGGGTCGTCCTCTTTTTCACTGGACCTCTGCTTTACCAAGCATGACGTCCTTTTCCAGGGACTGGTCCCTCCTTCTTGATAACATGGCCAAAGCCATCCTTGCTTCTAAGGAATATTCTGGCTTTCTCCCTTTAAGACAGATTTATTCTTCCATACATAACACTACTAAAGTGGAAACATTATCATCCATGCTTTTTAAGTCCACTCTTCCTGCGTGTTCTAGCTCTCCTCCCCCTGTTCTTTCCTGCAAGTGAATCCAAGGTAATTCAGGTTAACAATGTGGTAGTCTCTCTTATCCTTGCTTAAACAAACACACAGACTTATACACACTCATAAACATAAACAGGTATCCAAGCATATTCAAACAATTGATATTGTTTAACCCAGATGTGCTCATTTTATATACACTTCTCTGCATGCACCCTGATTTTTTCAGTAATACTTCAATAATACTTCACAGAGATTTTTCCCACTCAACTACTACAACTCATTTATTGATGATGTAGCTTTACCATAAGTTATATATCATTCAATTATCAATGGACAGTCAGTGTTTGGTCAATACTAATAATAACTATCCGTTGTATACTACAGGATCTGCTTCTGTGGAAAAGACTCCATAGAGTGAGATTTCCAGCTCAAAGTATGTTTTAAAAGTACAGAGCCATGGCCATGTCTTTCCCCTAGAGGATGTCCTAAAGCACCTCTCCAGCCATGTCTCAGGGTATCCTTCACCCCACAGCCCAACCAGCCATAGATGGTGTTGATTTTTAAATTGTGCCAGTTTCACTGGGACTTTGATATTTTCTTAACTACCAGTGTTTTTGAGCAACTTGGACTATGTTTATTGGGCATGTGGATTTGCTGTGAACGATCTGTTTGAATTCACTGATCATTTTTCAAGTGCTTAACTTTTATCCTTCTGTGTAAAATGGAAATTGTTATTAAGTCTTGTCATCTCCATTTCACATGATTTTCCAAATCTATCATTTGTGTATCACATTTTTGCAAGCTTTGTCCCCCAGAACGATCACTTGAGTCAGCACCATTTATTAAATAAATATAATTTTCTCAAAATACCGCCTTTGTATCAATGGTTATTGTGACTTCTTAGCAGATTTTGTTTCATTGGTCGACTTGTCAGTTTCTATGCTATGTAATATCAATTTATTCTGTTACCTGAAGAGGTAGACACCTGTTAGTATCCTGCTTTTTCATGTTTTTCTTCTCTATACCTTTTAAAGCAGCCACAGTGTTGCAGTGATTAAGTGCTCATCTGCTAATCCAAAGAAGGTTTGGCAGGTCGAACCCACCAGGGGGCACTGAGGGGAAAGACCTGTTGTTCTGCTCCCATAATGATCACAGCCTAGAAAACCCTATGGGGCAGTGAAATGGGATCGCTATGAGTCAGAAATGGACTCCAAGTCTCCTAACACCAGCAACATCCTCTGTTATCTACTGTACTATTTGTAGCATATGATTACTGTATACAATTCAAAAACAACTATCTTAATATTCTGACTGGAAATACATTCCACTTATATTATTAGTTTTAGGGACCTCCATTTAATTGACAAGACTTCTCATTTGAAAATATGGCATATTTTTTGCATATATTCAGGTTTCATTTTATGTACTTTAGTACATTAGTTTTCGTCATAGAAGTCCTTTGCTGCTTTGGTCAAAACAATGTTTTCCTAAATATTTTACAGTTTTGAACACAGTTTGATCCAGTCAAGTAGTAGGGGAAAGAGAACGGTCTGCCCTTCTCACCCTTGCCAATTTGAGACCCTCATGTCTATACTGGAGAGAAACCATTGATTTTGATGTATTTGTCTTTTATTCAGGTATGCAATTATATCATCATTATTTGAAAAATCTCTTATTATACTTATACTAGTTATTTAAATTTTCTAGTTTATTCCTTCACCTGAAAACTATGTTGAGTGATACCAAAATTTTTGTCTAGTTCCAAATTTATCAGAATGAGTTGAATATTAATTTTCCATTTATCTCACACCTGCTAAGTTTGGGGAGAATCTATTATGCCCCAATAGATAACTACTACTCTGACCTGCTGACCATTATTGTAATCACACACAACTTGTTTCTGACAGTTAAGTACTTCCACCTGGCCTCTGTTGATCTGGGATCCCATGATTTGCATTGCTACTAGGCAGCCCAGCTCCCACTAACAACCTGAGCCTATAGACGATTGTTGCTGTTAGTTGTCATCAAGTCATTTCTGACTCATGACCACCCCATGTGGGCATAGTAGAACTAACTGTTCAATAGTGCTTTTAAGGCTTTCATCCTTTAGTAGCAGATGGCCAGGAATGTCTTCCAAGGATCCTCTGAGTACGTTCAAACTGCCAAACTTTCAGATAATAGTCAAGCACTTAATTGTTTGTGGCGTCCAGGGACTCCCTACAAAGTATACATATTGGTAAGCTCTATGTTGCTGGTGCTCCCCTCATCTCCGCATTCCTTATTCTTTTGATGAAATGGGTATCCTTCAGGACCTCCAAGAAATGGTCTTACAGAAGACTAACTCAGACATGCCCACATATTGGAGGCTTTTAATCCCTCTTCCAACATCTGACACAGCAGGTCTGGCATTTCGATTTCAGAGAATGTGGGCCATTGCCTTTTCTAAGCTTCCAAAAGCAATCCCACAGCATATTAAACCCATTTCCAGAACCCTTGCTACGGCAATAAATCCTTGTCAACAAACACTCCTTGACCCAACTTTATATTAAACTCCCCTTGACTCAGCACCTTCAGCACCCACTCCTCAGCACACTCCCATCCTGCTCACACAAGGCAGCCAGGTCTTGCAGCTCCTTCAGTGTACAGTCCCTCCCCCCTCAACCACAACAGCACTGCCCCCTGGTGGCTATGCTGGTATCTGACAACTAAGTATCTGGACAAATGCATGGGACACTATCTCAGGACTCTGCAAAGGAAAGTGTTGAAGGTGGATGGGGGCAGGGCGGAGCCAGAACATAGAGTATGAATATTCCAGAGGCTGAAATTAAGTGAGCCCAAATCTCACAGCTGCACACCCGTTGTGGACAGAAACAGCCCCGAGAGAAGCCCTCTCTCATATAAATGGGATAGAAGGTCCACAAAGGAGAGAGACAGGCAGCTGGGCAGGTGGGCAGACACCTGAAACTCTGGCAGAGGAGAATCCTTCTCTCTGACCAGAGTATGGAAGAACCAAATATTGTAGAGAAAGCTCCATTACATTTTCTCTCTCTCTGCTGTTAACTGACACCTAGTCAATTCTACCTCAAAGGGTGAGACTTTTCAAAAGCTGATCGCCAGGCTTGTCTTCTGAGGCGCTTCTTGACAGGTTCAAACTGCCAGCCTTTTGGCTGGTTGTCCAGTGCTTTGGCCCCATAGGCAGAACCAGTCACTGATGTGCACAACAGAATAAGGAGATTAAAGCTCCAGCATTCCCACCAGTGGGCCAGGAAAGCACTCCTTCTGAACTCAGAGAGCAGAAGAGAAAGAGGAGGCTGTGCAAGAAAGAGATTCTGCAGACTTGCTATGAACTCCTGGTTCACCCCTCAGGTGCGTATCCATTGCCCTGACCCACAGAAGCATTATCAAATCCTTTAAGACCCGCACTATGGGTTAGAATGCCATCGAGGTTCCATACTGAGTGGCGCTCACATAGATTAGACTTTAATACAGCTGCAAAGCCTTCAAAAATTGAACTAACATTTGAACCATAGAATACAGAAGATGGGACAGAACTTGGAGCCTGAACATAACTGGGTCAATCGACTGCTAAAAACAAAAAAATTCTCCATAAAATTTAAGCAGGACTTGTACTCTCAAAATCATAAGAAACAGATTTTAAAATGCTATTCTAATCCAAGAAATAACAGGGACACTTTTTAAATAAATGGAAAGATAATAGGTGCTATTTGCAAATGAAAATTTTACATGTTAAAAGTACAATCGTAGAAATCAAAAATTCAGTTGATATTTTCACAATAGCAGAATGGTGATGACAGAGAAAAAAACTAAATACTTGAAATAGATCAGTAGAAAATATCCATTCTGCAAACTGAGAGGAAAATATGGAAAAAAATGGACAGTGCCTCAAGAACTAGACAAAAAGCTTATTTATTGGAACTCCAGAAGAAGTGGACAAAATGTGTGGTGAAGAAAATAGTATTTGAAAAAATACTGGCTGAACACTTTCCAAATGTGGTGAAAGACGTAAACTTACAGATTCAAGAAGTTCAGCAAACCACAGCAAGTTAAAGAATTCCATGCCCCAAAACCGAATTTGCACAAAAATATTCTGCGAGTTATGGGTTTTTTGCCAAGCCAGTGGGCCTTATGCCACATCCCAAGTATATTTGTAAGTACATTACTAATATATATATATATATTTTTAACAGCAGCATGTAAAAAGAAAAAAACAGTGTACTGAACTTACAGACATACCCGGGAGGGGAAAAACAGTTGACACACACATATATATATAAATCAACTGCAGAATAACAAAGGTCAAGAAAATACTCAGGAAGGAGGTAGAGAGAAAACAACACATTTCACCTGAGAAAAATAATTTGAATGACTCTGTATTCACTATCAGAAGCCATGGAAGCCAAAAAAAAAAAAGATTGTGAAACAACATTTTTTCAACCCTGAAAGATGGAAATATTAACCCAGAATTCTATGTATCATGTATCTATGTATCATTACCTTCAGGAGTAAAGCTCAAATAATGCCATTCTTAGGGGAAAGAAAACTGAGAGAATTCATCACCACCAGACTTCTAAGTGAAACACTACGGGAAGTACTTCAGGTGGTAGACTTGGAATTTCAGTTGTTATTTAAGGAAAGCAGAAAACGTGGAAACTATGTGGTTAATATACTACATCAACACTGTAGTTACTGCACAACATGGCGCTGGACAAGCCTCTTTGGAAAGTTTTTCCAGTCTCTTGGAAATGCTTGGAAATACATCCTGGCAAATCATTACTAGAGAATGGAATTAATTTTGACAATACCTGAGAGATGTCTGTAGTCAAGTCTCGTCAATAAACTGGAAAATAAATTTACTAACTGAAACTAAGGTGTGGTAACAAAACATGAGTCTCAGTTCCCGTGTGGCCATGAGCTGGCTGTGAAGGCCAGCCTTCCCCAGAGAGGCACTTCAAGCACATTGGGGGCAACAGCTTCCTGTTGTTATTGCTAGGTGCCATCGAGTGGGTTTCTGAGTCATTGCGGCCCAGTGTAAAAGGATAACTGCCCCGATAGGGTTTCCTGGTTTGTAATCTTAATGGAAGCAGTTCGCCAGGTCTTTACTCCTTAGAGCCTTTCGGTGGGTTCAAAAAACTAACCTTCAGTTAACAGCCGAGTGCTCAAACTTGGCACCACCTGGGCTCCTTGGAGCAATGGCAGCACCACAGAATTTGGTAGAAACCTTCCCATAGGCCTTCTCTGAGAGGTAACCCCTTGCTTAAGGACCAAGTTTAGGTTTTATATATACTCATTCTACATAAATTCTAGATAAGAATTACAGTGCTTCCTTGAGCGGACAATATTGTATATGCCCTCCATAAACAAAATGTGTCAAGGGCAAAGTTTAATATTAAACCAAGGCATTTCCCGTCAGTCCTTACCTGAGAGGGTCTTCGTGAGAATTTCCTGAGACTCTTGGAAAAGGACTTAGTAGACACTGCTTTCTTTTTACCTCTTCACTCCTGAACAGAAACCGCTGCTAAGAGGTCATGCGTAAAGCTCCAAACGCCTCTTCTTATCCTGAATGTAAGCCGTGTAATAAGACCAGGAACTAGGCATTCAGCTGGGTGAAGAAACCCAGGAGTACTTCCTGTCTTCAACACCTTCCAGTTCCAGTGAAATCCTGTTATGAGTCACTAGATCAGCCCAGGAGTTGGAAGACTGAAATTCCTGGTCCTCTGACAAGTGGGAAGAGCAGGGTGGGGTTAGGCAGAGCCTCCTTGACCATCACTTGCCCCAAGAGGCTCTGGAGGCTGCTTCATGTTCTAAGTCAAAGGCCCTTCCAGCCCAGGCACATAAGAGCAGGGAAAGACTTTGTCCATTGAAAGAAAAGATGGGCACAGGAGTGGCAGCTTTTAGGGCACTCAGCATTGGTCAGCTTTGCGACTTCAGGACATCCTGGCCCATGGTCGCCTTCACACCTGGGCCTTTATAGCCTCTTCACCTCTCCGTCCTTCCCAGTTTTCTCCCAGCACCATGGGCTGTGGCTTCTGCTAGTTTTAATGATTTCAATGTTTCAGTATTCCAGTAGCTCCTCACCCCACTCAGGGGAGGCAGTTTTGCAGACTGCAGGACACAAACCCACAGTGCTGTTTACGTGTCCTTCAGCAGAAACACTTCCGAGGGTACAAGTTGGCCTCAGAGATTCTGAGACCCAGGCAGAGAGAAGCCCAGGGGGAGGGTCACTGGCTTCAGGAAGTGTCAGCACTCTCAGGGTCATGTCCCTGGGGTCATGCCCAACTGCAGGAAAAATGAAGTGGGCTCTGAGGCTCTGTGTGTTGACCATCCAGTACACAGACCCCGGAAGCCTCTGGAGGATTCTGTCTTAGTCTAACCCAGCACTGGGGAAATCCTCACAGGGTAACAGCAGTGATATGCCTGGGGATCTTTATTCTAAAAGTCTCAAAGCAGTTGATACAGTCTTGTGAGGTGGGAGATGAGAAAGCTTGGGACCACCGAGAGAGGATGGCAAAAGAAGGAAGCCTTTATCACTCCCTCTGTTCAAGTTTTTTTTTTTTTAATTCCAACTGGGGCTCCAAACAGGTCTTTGTTGTTAAAGTTGTATTTCTCTGTGTTAATTTATGATCCTTAACTCAAATCTAGAGTTTCGAGCTCATTTTGATAATTCCTCTTTAGTCTGTGGAGACAGGAGTCTGCCTTCAGCCAGTGGTGAGAGTGGAAGAAATAAAGTCCCTAGTCCAGACTGGGGCAGGCTCTGCTGCTCCGCAAACTAGGGGTGTGGTCCCTGAAGAGCCCTTCTGAGGACAGCACAGGAGGGGCGTCCCGCCTGGAGAAAGGGCAGAGGGGGGTGGGGGATTGTTTGTGTGAGCAGTGTGGGCTCTGTGGCTTTGCCTTCTCCTCCTGGAAGTGCAACCTGGGGCCCTTCACGTGCAGAGCCAGAGTCCTAGGGTGACCACAACTCTCCCACCCTTTCTGGGTCACCCTCTGGACCCAAGTCCCCATACGCCTCCTCTGCCCTACTATCCCAGCATAAGCACTGTGACCGGGCTCAGGGGTATACCCTGGGACTTGACCTCGGTAGACTCAGGCTTCCCCTAGTTCTGGTGGGACCTGTGAGCCTAGCGGGTCTGAGTTCAGGGAAAGCCTGGCGAAAGGCTCCTGCAGCCAGCTCCTTCCTGATGCACGTGAGATTGTGGTGGGGCAGCCTCCGACCTGGCACCTCCCCTGGGCGCCCCTCTCCACACAGCCCTGCCCAGTTCCCTCCCCCGCCCCCGCAACCGCCCAACCACCTCCTCCTGCCTCCTAGTTCTAGAGGAGTGCTCTTTGGATGCCCATTTGCAACTGGCACCCCATGGCCCTGCACGGAGTCAATCCAGCTAATGACCTCAACCTGAAGTGCACAACTTTGAAACTGCTAGATACGTGGGAAATGAACAAAAAAAAAAAAAAAAAAAAAGAGGAGAAACACTTAACAAGAAAAACAGTTACAAAAAAAGTTATATGGGACTGTATTCTCACATCATGGACTCAAAGATGCTGGGTTGTATTTTTGTTTGCAAACAAGTCTTAGATAAGGGAATTGGTACCAGGAACAGATGTAGAGTTTGACTTTGGAAAAATGAGGGAAAATCTGGGATTGATTAATTGACGTGGATGAGACTGAAAATAGTGATAACAACATAACATTCAAAGATGAAATCCTAGCAGCCTAGAACATGCAGTGGAAATTTTTCTAAGTAGCACCAGAAAAGACCTTTAATCACTACACAAAATGGGTCAGTAGTTCAAGATCTCCCTAAGAAAATAGGAGGCCGAGACCACTTTCATTCAGGTTGCAGCAAACAGGCAAGAAACAGAGCATTTTAATCTTGTGCAAAGTCAGAAAAGAAGAGAAAAAGATGAGATGCTCCTCTACTTCATCCCTAAGGCTAGTTTAATATTGACACCAAATTAGACAAGGATCGTAGAAGAAGAGTTACAGGGCAAGCACACTAAGTAACTGAGATGCAAAAACCTACATAAAATACTGGCAAAGGAAATCCAGCAAAGTATAAACCAGGTAATACGCCATCATCAAGGGGGTTTATCGTCAGCATGCAAGCTTGAGTGAACATTAAAGATTTAATAATTTAATTCACCATAAGCATAGATGGAAGAAGAAAAGACATGCTCACCTCAAGAGATGGGGACAAAGCAGTTGATAAAATTCAATCACACTGAGAGATAAGGACTCTGAGCAATCATGGACCAGAAAAGGAGTTCCTTAAGTTGGAAAAATACAACTGGCATGATAGTTCATAGTGAAATGTGGGACATTCTCTTTAAAATTAATTAGCATTAAAATAAGGATGCTTTCCCAATTTGAAGACTGGCGTCTGGCGTCTTAAACATTAGAAAGCAGCCATCTGAGGTTCATCCATTGGTCTCAACCCACCTGGATCAAAGGAGAATGAAGAACACCAAGGACACGAGGTGATTACAAGCCCAAGAGACAGAAAGGGCCACGTGAATCAGTTACTACATCATCCTGAGACCAGAAGAACTAGATGGTGCCCGGCTACAACCAATGACTGCCCTGACAGGGAACACAACAGAGAAACCCTGAGGGAGCAGGAGAACAGTGGGATGCAGACCCCAAATTCTCATAAGATCATACTTAATGGTCTTACTGAGACTGGAAGGATCCCAGTGGTCATGACCCCCAGACCTTCCGTTGCCCCAGGACAGGAACCATTCCCGAAGCCAACTCTTCAGACATGGATTGGACTGGACAATGGGTTGGAGAGGGATGCTGGTGAGGAGTGAGCTTCTTGAATCAGGTGGACACTTGAGACTATGTTGGCATCTCCTGCCTGGAAGGGATATGAGAGGGTGGAGGGGGTCTAGAAGCTGGCGAAAAGGACACGAAAAGAGAGAGTGGAGGGAGAGAGCAGGCTGTCTCATTAGGGGGAGAGTAATTGGGAGTGTGTAGCAAGGTGCATACGCGTTTTTGTGTGAGAGACTGACTTGATTTGAAAACTTTCACTTAAAGCACACAAAAAAATTCTTTAAAAAAATAAGGATGCTTTCTATCATTATTTATATTAAATATTTAACACTGGAGGCCCAAGCTAGAACAAAGCAACAACAAAAAGAAGGAAAAGCTGCAACTGCTATTACTCATAGATTACAGAAATGCCTCCACAGAAAAATTAACAAACCATTGAAATTAATGCTAGTCAATCATAAATATAAACTAAAAAATAAACTGCATTTCTATGCATCAGCATCAAGCCGACTCTGTTGTAGCTCTTAGTGAAGGCAGAGGACACTGATAAGGAAATAGCAGGATTCGGGTGGGCTAGACAAGGAGGGGAGAACACTATTTTACACCAGGCTTCATGGATAACCATGGGTATGTGTTAGTCATCTAGGGCTGCCATAAGAAAAAAATAACACAATTGGGTGGCTTTAAAGAACAGATATTTATTTTCTCACAGTTCGGGAGGCTAGAAGTAGGAATTCAGGGCATGGCTCATGTCTACTTCAGCTTCTAGCAGCTTCCAGCCACCCTTTGCGTTCCTGGCCTTGTAGATTATCTTCCCCTTTGTCTGTGTCCCTCTTCCCCTGTTTGTGTCTGTGTCTATTCTGTTCTTTTTGTAACTCAGAAGGGATTAGGTTTAGGACCCACCCTACACTGGTATGGTCTCATTAAAATAATTTTAAAAATCCCCTATATCCAAATCAGGTCACATTTATAGGTACAGTAGTTAGGATTTCAACGTAGCTTTGGGGTTACACAATTCAGTCCATATAGTACCCTCACCAGATATTCTAGGCTGAGAGTACAAATATGAGCAGCTGAGAGTTCTATTTTTTGTCTATATTAGTTGGCTATCACTTGTCTGAGTCCACCCATATAAACTTTGGAGCAACTTATTATGAAGGACCAGGCCAACCTTTATTAGCCATGTCCATTATGTGGGAAAACGCACACATTCCCATCACTGAAGCCCTGAGAAATTCATCGATAAGGGTGGAATGGGGTTGGGACCAAGAATTGTTTCATGGCATTGATAACATGGCATAGCTGTTAGACATCTACGTGGAGATGTCAGGTAATAATACTGACAGCTAACACTTACTGGTGCCAGGACTCTTGTGAGGGTTTCTCCTTTCTTAAGATACTTGCTCTGCATGATACCCATGTGAGGAATGTATCATTATAAGGCACATTTTACAGATGAAGAACTCGGTACAGAGAGTTACGCTGACATTTGAATAGAAGTCATGAACCAGGAGGAGTTGAAATGGATGGAGGTGTAAACATCACATCCTCAGCTACAGACAGCCACCGACTCACTGAGACATCCTAGAGAGAGGGTGTCTATATAGAGAGAGAGGACTAAGCACTGAGCCTGAGGGCACTCTGACATCTAGAAGCCGGACAGATGAACGGCAGCCAACAAAGCTCTCTGAAGTCCAGTGTGGTTCCTGGAGCATGGTCTGTCCTTTCTCTGGACTGCATTTTACCAGTCCCCCTCCCACCCGCACTGGGTGTCCCCTTCACAATGGCAGGGACAATGTGTACCTTTCACCACTGCGTCCACATGATGTAGACTATTCCTGGCACATGGAATCTTTCTAGATATTGATTGAATGAAAAAATGAAAATGATGAATGAAATCATAGTTTGCTACCCCCACGTGTCTGACAGTTTGTCATATTGTGGGGGCTTGTGGGTTGCTGTGATGCTGGAAGCTATGCCACCGGTATTCAGATACCAGCAGGGTAACCCATGGAGGACAGGTTTTAGCTGAGCTTCCAGACAAGAGAGCCTAGGAAGAAGGACCCGGAAATCTACTTCTGGAAAGCATTAGCCAGTGAAAACCTTACGAACAGCAACGGAACACTGTCTGATATATGGCCGGAAGATGACCCCCCCAGGTTGGAAGGCACTCAAAACATGACTGGGGAAGAGCTGCCTCTTCAAAGTAGAGTCAACCTTAATGACATGGATGGAGTAAAGCTTTCAGGACCTTCATCTGCTGATATGGCACTTCTCAAAATGAGAAGAAACAGCTGCAAACATCCATTAATAATTGGAACCTGGAATGTACGAATTATGAATCTTGGAAAATTAGAAATCATCAAAAATGAAATGGAATGCACAAACATCAATATCCTAGGCATTCGTGAGCTGAAATGGGCTGGTACTGGCCATTTTGAATCAGACAATCATATAGTCTTCTACGCTGGGAATGACAACTCGAGGAGGAATGATGTTGCATTCATCGTCAAAAAGAACATTTCAAGATCTATCGTGAAATACAATGCTGTCAATGATAGGATAATATCCACACTCCTACAAGAAAGACCAGTTAATACAACTATTATTCAAATTTACACACCAACCACCAGGGCCAAAGATGAAGAAATAGGAGATTTTTTTCAGCTGCTGCAGTCCGAAATTGATCGAACATGCTATCAAGATGCATTGATAATTACTGGCTATTGGAATGCAAAAGCTGGAAATAAAGAAGGATCAGTAGTTGGAAAATACGGCCTTGGTGATAGAAACAATGCCAGAGATCAAATGATAGAATTTTGCAAGACCAACGACTTCTTCATTGCAAATACCTTCTTTCACCAGCATAAACGGTGACTATACACATGGACCTCGCCAGATGGAACACACAGAAATCAAATTGACTACATCTGTGGAAAGAGACGATGGAAAAGCTCAATATCATCAGTCACAAAACGGCCAGGGGCTGACTGTGGAACAGACCATCAATTGCTCATATTCAAGTTCAAGCTGAAATTGAGGAAAATCAGAGCAAGTCCATGAGAGCAAAAATATCCCACCTGAATTTAAAGACCATCTCAAGAATAAATTTGACACATTGAACACTAGTGACCGAAGACAAGACAAGTTTTTGAATGACATCAAGGACATCATCCATGAAGAAAGCAAGAGGTCACTGAAAAGATAGGAAAGAAAGAAAAGACCAAGATGGGTGTCAGAGGAGACTCTGAAACTTGCTCTCGAACCTCGAGCAGCTAAAGCAAAAGGAAGAATTGATGAAATAAAAGAACTGAAGATTTCAAAGGGCCTCTCAAGAAGACAAAGTAAAGTATTATAATGACATGTGCAAAGAGCTGGAGATGGAAAACCAAAAGGGAAGAACATGCTTGGTGTTTCTCAAGCTAAAAGAACTGAAGAAAAAATTCAAGCCTCGAGTTGCGAAAGTGAAGGATTCCATGGGGAAAATATTAAACGACGCAGGAAGCATCAAAAGAAGATGGAAGGAATACACAGAATTATTATACCAAAAAGAATTGGTCACTATTCAACCATTTCAAGAGGTGGCCTATGATCAGGAACCAATGGTACTGAAGGAAGAAAAGTCAAAGCTGTTCTGAAGGCACTGGCGAAAAACAAGGCTCCAGGAATTGATGGAATATCAATAGAGATGTTTCAGCAAACAGATGTAGCACTGGAGATGCTCACTCGTCTATGCCAGGAAATATGGAAGACAGCGTCCTGGCCAACTGACTGGAAAAAAAAAAAAAAAAGAAATATATATATATATATATTTTTTGGAAGAGATCCATATTTATGCCTATTCCCAAGAAAGGTGACCCAAACGAATGTGGAAATTATAGAACCATATGATTAATATCACACACAAGCAAAATTTTGCTGTAGATCTTTCAAAAACGGCTGCAGCAGTATATCGACAGGGTACTGCCAGAAATTCAGGCCAGTTTCAGAAGAGGACGTGGAACCAGGGATATCCTTGCTGATGTTGGATGGATCCTGGTTGAAAGCAGAGACTACCAGAAGGATGTTTACCTGTGTTTTATTGACTATGCAAAGGCATTCAACTGTGTGGATCATAACAAACTATGGATAACACTGGGAAGAATGGCAATTCCAGAATACTTAATTGTGCTCATGAGGAACCTTTACATAGATTAAGAGGCAGTTGTTCAGACAGAACAAGGGGATACTGATTGGTTTAAAGTCAGGAAAGGTGTGCGTCAGGGTTGTATTCTTTTACCATACCTATTTAATCTGTATGCTGAACAAATAATACGAGAATCTGGACTATATGAAGAAGAACGGGGCATCAGGATTGGAGGAAGACTCATTAACAACCTTCATTATGCAGATGACACAACCCTGCTTGCTGAAAGTGAAGAGGACTTGAAGCACTTACTAATGAAGATCAAAGACCACAGCCTCCAGTATGGATTACACTGCAACATAAAGAAAACAAAAATCCTCACAACTGGACCAATGTGCAACAAAAGGAGAAATGGAGAAAAGATTGAAGTTGTCAAGGATTTCATTTTACTTGGATCCACAATCAACAGCCATGGAAGCAGCAGTCAAGAAATCAAAAGACACATTGCATTGGGCAAATCTGCTGCAAAGGACCTCTTCAAAGTGTTGAAGAGCAAAGGTGTCACCCTGAAGACTAAGGTGCGCCTGACGCAAGCCATGCTATTTTCAATCACATCATATACATGTGAAAGCTGGAAAATGAATAAGGAAGACCGAAGAAGAGTTGACGCCTTTGAATTGTGGTGTTGGTGAAGAATATTGAATATACCATGGACTGCCAAAAGAATGAACAAATCTGTTTGGGAAAAAGTGCGGCCAGAATGCTTCTTAGAGGCAAGGATGGCGAGACTGCGTCTTATATACTTTGGATATGTTGTCAGGAGGGATCAGTCCCTGGAGAAGGACATCATGCTTGGCAGAGTACAGGGTCAGCGGAAAAGAGGGTGACCCTCAATGAGGGGGATTGACACAGTGGCTGCAACAATGAGCTCAAGCATAACAATGATTGTAAGGATGGCCCAGGACCAGGCAGTGTTCCGTTCTGTTGTGCATAGGGTCCCTATGAGTCAGAACCGACCCGACGGCACCTAACAACAACAACGACAATCTTTGAATACTTTAAGGGCCTTCGTGTGTAAGAGGGAGAAAATATGATCTGAGTTGATCCTGAGACTATCTCCTAGTGTTAAAGAATGCTGAATAACAAATAAAAAAAAAGGTTCAATAGCAAAGATTTTTGTTAAAAGATTTAAGTATAGGTTGAAGATTACTAGAAACATGCACATTTAATATTTCAACTATACTCAAATTGCTAAAATTATATACTCCTTGCACACAGCAGAATATAATAAAACAATTTGATGTCTGTAAAATAAACAAAACTTTATCATGGAAATATAATATTGAGTGAAAGGAGCAGGATATAATATTTAAGTGAATATACATAAATGTGTGCGACACACATATAAAACCCATTGCCGTGGAGTCTATTCTTACTCATGGTGTTCCCATGTGTGTTGGGGTAGTCTCCAAATTTTCAATGACTAGAATATACTTCTACAAGCAGGACAAAATTAAACGAATATATTTAAACAATAAATGAACAGAAGTGAAAGAATTAAACCTGTGGAGAGGCTGCCCAGGAACCCAAGACTACAATAACATTGGTATGGAAAGCAGAATGATGGTGTCGGGAAGCCTCTGGTCACATGCTTCCAGCTCGAAAGAGAAGAGCAAATAAACCAGGGGAGAAGACAGTGAGCCAGAAGAGTGGGAGAAATCAAGTATTTATCGAGTGCCAACCAAGGCTGAGCCTCTGCTGATGGCATGTAGTCCCTCATTTAAACCTTAGAAGGATGTAATGGGTGGGATAGACCTTGTTATCCACTTTCATCATGCAAACATTTTATAAATTTGAACAGTAGCATGTTATAAAAACAAATTAGAAAATAGAGAAAAGTATAATAAAAGAATACGCCTCATCCGTTGAGTACTATTATGTTGCCCCAGCAGCTGCTCATCGTTGTTGTTGTAAACATACCACACAACCTTTGGTGACTGAACAACTGACAGTAATTACCATTAATTGGCTGTGCAACCCTGCCCTTAATCAATGTGACTTTCCTACCACTGTTAACCAGAACTCAGTCTCCATATGCAGGAACACCCCTTTATTTCCTCCCTCCTGCCCCTGGTAACCCCTAATAAACTTTTATGTCTACACATTTGCTTGTTTTTGTAAAAGACGGGTGTTTGCATCTGAAAGTTCACGACAAGCCACAAGGGTGAATTCATGTGGTAGCAGAAGTTATTTGCAATACATATATCCTAATACTGACTTGGTTCTGGAATACATAAAGAACAATCCAAAAAGGAAAAAGGAAGCGGACAGTTCAATAGAAAAATGAGCGAATACTTGTACACTGTATAAAAGATTTCTATATGGCCAAGAAACATATGAAAAGTGACAAAACTTCACTGGTTATCAGAGAAATTCTAATAAAAAGCCATAATGTGATACTATCCGCTACACGCCAGAATGGCTAAAATGGAAAGGATGGAAAATACCAACTATTGGGTATAACGTGGAGTAAATGGAGCTCTAATCTACTGCTACTGGAAGTGTAATTTGATACAACCAGTTTAAAAATGTTTTGTCTGTATTTACAAGAGCTGTGAACATACATATATCCCAGGACCCAGCAATGCTACTTCTAGATACATACCCAGTAGAAATGGGTACATATCTTCACCAAAACACATACACTTCTCAGCATCCGCTAAGGAATGAACACCTTCCTTAGGAATGTCTAACTTTTAAAGCATTATTCTCTGTCTGTTCTAAGGTGATGTCCATATATGATGATAAGTTTACACAGAAAAGTCTAGAGCTTTATGTGAAATTCCACAGCAAATCTCTAGAGGCTCCCGTTCTCATAGCTTCTGTCGCCTCTGCAGCCCCTGCTTCTGTCTGTCCGTCTGCTGGGCTACACCACACGGAACCAGTTATGAAATTCAAGCCCATCTTACACTCGCCAAGGTCCTATTCACACAAAATTTGTATTAGCTTAAAAGAAAAGGTGTGTAGATAAGACACACAAGGGATTTAATTGCAGAAAACAAACCTTAAAATGAAATGGCTGGGAATGGTGGCCTCCCTTTGTAAAAAGGCTTCTCTGTACGGACTACGGGAAAATGCAGTGAAGATATGGGTCATGGGAAAAGGAGCGTTTGTAGCAATCTGGTAATCACTCAGACCACCTGTAAAAATGTTTTCATCCTTTTTCTCATACCTTACACAAAACAAAATTCCAGATGGATCGAATATTTAAAATTAAAATATGCAACCATAAAAATTTTAGAAGTTTTTATTTTCTTTTTATTGATAAAAGAGAAAGACTTTTTAAAAATCCCAAAATATGAAGGCTAAAACTGTTAAGATCTATAGATCTTTGGCATATCAAAAAGTATATGAAGAGAGTAAAAATACAGGCAAAAAGCTGAAAAAAAGTTTGCAGGCTAAGGATTTGAATAGAGATTTCTCAAAATCAGATGTAGAAACTGTCAACAAGCACAGGAAAAGAAGCGTAACCTCATTAGTCATCAGGGAAATTCAAATCTAAACTAAAGTGCACTATTATTTCAAAAGCAGTAAGATGGCTAAACTCAACAGGATGGACAACAAGTGTCGGTGATGATGTGGAGAAGCTGGAATACCACTGGTGGAAATGTAAAATGATCCAATTGTTTTGGAAAATGGTTTGGCAATTCTGCAGAAAGTTAAACAGAGAATTACCATACAACACAGCAATTGCACACCTAGGTCTGTAGCCCGGAGAATCAAAAGCATGTTCACATACAAACTTACACAGAGTATTCCTAGTAGTGTTATTCGTAACAGCCAAAATGTGGAGAGAACCCACATGTCATGACCTGATAGACAGGATGTGGTATATTCATAGACTGGAATATTACTCAGCCATGAAAAGGCACCAAGTACTGATACATGCCACAACATGGACGAACCTTGAGAACATTACGCTAAATGAAAGAAGCCAAACACAAATGACCGCATCGTGCATGATTCCATTTACATGAAATGTCCAGAACAGACAAACCAACACAGACAGAAGTAGATTAGTGGTTGCTACGGCGTGGAGGAAAGGAGTAATGAGGATGACTGTTAATACGCCTTTATTAACAAGGGCCTTTATTTACGGGGCACTGAAAATATTCTGAAGCTAGACAGTGGAGACTGTTGTGCCAAGTCTGCCCATATACTAAAAGCCAAGGTATTGTGCATATTTTCAAAGGCAGTGTTACGGCAGGTGAATTGTATCTCAATAGAAATATTTGTGATTCCTAAAAGACTACCTTTCAATTAACATATAGAACCTATAAATCAGTAGGGAAAAAACAATCCAATTTTAAAATGTCTCCCTCCAAAGCAAAGGGAAGGGGGTACATTCCATCCACACAGCTTATTTTTTTATCTTCATTATTCAAGTTCTATTCTCATCTTATGTAACTCTAAATTATACAAATAATTGTCTCCATTTTCCTTATCCCTGTTTTCACTATTTAACTAAATAAAGACAGCAACACAGTGTTTTTTATAAAAACCCACCCACATTCACTCAAATCATTTTTTAGCACTTCTTAGGCACCAGGTACCAGGATGCTCTGACAAACACAACAGACAAGTTCCTGCCTGCATGGGCCTTCTATTTTTGTGAAGCAGGCAGATGATAAACCAGCCAACCAGCTCTTAATGTAACCTAACATTAAGGAGGGAAACGTAATTTTGGAGCTATCTCAAGCTGTGTCTCTCTCACAAACATTTCTCCGAATCTAGTGAAAAGTAAACACCTCGAAGGAACTCTGTGGGGCCAATAAATGTGAAAAAGCCATTACATTTCAGTTTTGTTTTGTTACTTTCACCTGCTACCCTGTCATTATTTTTTAATAACATGATTATGGAGCTGACATCAAACTCTCACCACTCGGCTGAAAGAAAAAGCCAAACCTGTAGCCATCTAGTCAATTCTGACTCAGAGACCCTATAGGACAGAGTAGAACTGCCCCATAGGGTTTCCAGGGAGCAGCTGGTGTTAGGACACAATTCCCTCTTATAAGAATCTGAAAGCTGTTCACTGTGGATGTGGGAGGGACTCAGTAACACTTGCAGAGATTTCCACATGGGTGGGGTGCTCTAGTGTGAGCATCGGGGGAATGGACCCCATGTGCACTTTGCGGCCTTCTGCAGATTATGACACAACAAACACTCCCTCTTCATCGTCCTACATCTTGGAAGAGAACAGAGGGAATTGTTAGGCAGGACCCTTCGAAAATGCATGGCAAGAAATTTTATTGCAACATTAAATGGAAAATAAAATCTTCCTACATTTTTCCTCCTTCCCTACCTCATTTCAAGGAGATAGCTGGACTCACAGTGTTGAAGCCCTGAAACTTCAAGACTCTGAAGAGTCTGTGGTAAAAGCCTCAGCTCACTGAGGTGATCAGACTGAGTGAACTGGAGCCCAGGGGAAGAGTGACAGTGAGATAGTAGGGTCCTAGACATTGGAAAGGGGTAGGACCTGCTTCTTGATAGTGCCCTGGAGTAGGTTACAGAACCTCAAAGGCTGATGCAGGCACATAAGTAGACAAAACCTGTTATGCTGTTGACAGCCCCACCAAGGCTCTCATGCTCCAGCTGAGAATGGAAACAGCAGAACGAATGCTTCTAGAGAGATCACCCACATAGGCTGAGGCAATGGGTGTGTTGAAGGTCTTCTCCAAGCACTGGTCCTTCATTAAACCCTGGGAATTATTGCATATCTGGATGAGGGAGTACCCTAAAAGTAAGTGAGGTTAAAAACTCCCCTCAATTTTGTAAGCAGGTAGTTCTGAGCCTCAATTCATTTTCTTTTTTAAAAAATCATGCTTTTTTTCATAATGATTTTGTGCAGACTCGCACATACAATTTGTATTACTCATTCATGCATTAAGTCAACAAAGATTTCCTGTATGAACAGCTACATGTCAGACCCTAGGCCAGATGCTCTTGGTGATGAAATGACTTAGAGAAGTTGCCTCACTGCCTGGTGAGAGAAACGGCCAAGTTAACAGGTGTATCAGTCACCTATTGCTGTGTAACAAATGACTCCAATAGGTAGTGTCTTAAAAAAACAACCATTTACTAAGCTCATAATTTTTCAGGTTGTCACTCTGGGGTTCTTCTGATCTGGGCCAGCCACAGTGGCTCGCATCAGGGCTTACTCATGTGTCTACAATTTGATTCCAGGTCACCTGCGAGCCAGTTTCATAAAATCAACTCAGTGAAACCGCTGGATCCTCTTTCCAATGGTCCCTCATCATTCAGCAGGCTGGCCTGGGGTCATTCCCACAGGTTCTCAGGGTTTAAGAGCAACAAAAGGGCAAGACTCAATGTAAAATCTTTTCAATTCTCTCCTTGTATCATCTCTGCTACTATCTCAAAGGCTGAAGCAACCGTAAGGTCTGCCTTCAACAGGTAGAAGAAGACTCCTCCTGCTAATGAAAGGTGCTCCGGAGTCTCATAGAAGGCATGGGCACAGAGAGGGGAAGAATGTGTAGTAAATGCAATTGTGTTTTATGCTGTGGTAAAGGGTTTCCTGGGTACAATGGAGTACAGAGCAAGAAGTGGACTCATCTACCAGGAGAAGATTCAGGGAAGACTACAACCAGGAAGTGATGCCTGAACCAAGTTGGGAATATGACTGAATAATTAAGGGGTGAAAAAAGGCCAAGCATCCAGGAAGCCCCAGGTATTTTCCAGAGGCTTCAGTAAAAGGGGAGGGATGGCTTGATGACAAAAGTCTGAGGAAACAGGCTGAAAACACTGGGGCATTTGTTACATTTGTGAAGAGGCACGGATTATCTTTTGTTCTATTGTTTCCCTACCATTCCTGCCTCTTCTGTCCTTTGGGGTCACACAACACAAGCCCCTACCATCCCCATGTTGAAACTTTTATTTTCCTTGGAGAAGTCTGCTCCTTCCTCATCACCACCCCAACCTTCTTAATTTCTTCCTCAAATGGTCTCCCCATTGGCTGGTTTCTCTTCTAAATGGCCTCCTAAACAAAAGCAGAGTCTGTCATGGGCTTTCCCCAAGTCAACTCCCAAACTTCCCATTCTGGCTGGCCACAAAACTCCTGAGTCTTAGGGCTTTTTGGTGAAGTCATAAGCCTAATCTGTTCCAGTGGGGTCAGTTTTCTTCACCTTCACGCTTCACCAGGGAGAGTAGACCAGCAGACGGGAAGGGAGAGAACATCTCCTAGTCAGAGAGCAGAGCCTGTGTGAAGACTCAGAGGCTAAGGAGACCTAAGAGGGGCTCAGAGTGGACATTTTATAACCAGAGCTGGAGAGACATGATTCCAACAGAGTCAAATGAGAGGACTGGGAGAAAGCAGCTACCCGTGATACTGTTATCATTCCCTGTGCTCTCTTTACCCACCAAGGGATAGTAACCCCTTACACGGCACGGAAAAGTTTCAATTCATTTTTAGTATCTAATCTCCTTCTTCCCACATTGGCACTAGCACTTCTCAAGCGCCTACCTGACAGTTTCATGTTTTTCTGGTTGCCGTGTTTAGCTTCAAACTGGGCCCATGGAACTCAGCAGTGTCAGCAATGATGTCACACAGGATTACGGAAGCCTTGGTGCTAACTCAGATCTCAGCTGCTTTTTGAAAAGGGTGCCAACCTCAGGTCTTGTGGGAGAGAAATTGTAGCTACTGAATCAAGGAAATTCAGGAGCAAGCCAGAGTCCCCAGGTTATCAAAGGTTCCTGATGGGAGAAGGGATAAAGGTCCTTCACACCATTATGTTTGGACATCTTCACCCAAGCAGGATGAAACAGTGACACACGAGGAAAAGGCCTTTCTCTAAGACTCTAGATAAAGGTGAGGAAAAGTTGTCCCAGATTGCTGAGTGCTACAGAACAAAAGGTTTGACTTCCACCAGAAAAGAGAGCCATGGTAGGACAAGATGAAGGATTTGGAACGAATGGATAAGGTCACAAGGAAGATTCTTCTGAGAAAGCATTTTCTGTCATTTAGTAGACAATTAACCAAAGTTTATTTTGTCGATAAGAAATGTAGGAATAAATGAGGGATGAAACGAAAGAATTCAATTGTAAGTTTGAGAGCTTTCCAGAATAGCTGCAGAAAAGGCACTCTTTTGTTCTGGATCTGAACATGGTGGAAAGGAAGGAAGCCAGTGGGCAACTGGGGCAGAGAGTATAGGATGATGGAAAGGGTGGGTAGCAAGAAGCCTACTTAATTATTATATTTTCTAATGAGATGGAATTAATATACCATGTGAAGAACTAAGGAAATTTCTCAGGAGGTTCTGGGAGTGGTAGGTTGACGAGCCCAGAACCCACATCATTGAGGGCAGAAGAAGGGCTGTAGACTCCTCCCTAGATCCAGAAACTCCCCTTCCCCTCCTGTGTCTCCTGCCCACCTCCCTCAAGAGCCTAACAACCCCTAACCACAAACATGGCTACAGGATAGAATTTTTTATTTTCCTACTTTTCTTAACCTGAGCTTCATCTAGGATCAGTCATTTATCACTCTTTTCAGGCCAGTTTTGTTGCCCTTCCCACTACTATTACCTCTGCTGTCCTCCTCCACCCAGTGCTGCCCTCCACTGGCCCTGCTTCCTGCTGCTTCCTGCTTTTCTGACTGGCCTCTAATACCCTTTGAGAGATCCCCCACCCCATCTTCTGTCTGTCACTGGAGCTTACACTCCCCTCCCAAACTCCTTCTCTTTCTTCCTTAACTCGCCAATCTTTCCCTCAAACTCAGAAAAATACTGACCCTTATGCTGACATATACAAGCCCCGCCCCCCCCACAGGAGGCATGGTTGTGATTCAGCTACTAAGGTTTGTGCCATCAGACTCTCAAATGTGGACATCTGTTTCTGCCTCACCCTGAAGGACATGGTAATGGGCTTCTGTTCAGAGAAAGGCAATTTTAATCTCCTGGTGTAGGCTAGTTAAGGGTACGAGAAGAAGTTTTAAATTACACAGAAAAGTACAAATTACGCTGTCTCCTTAAGTATAATTCCTTCTATGAAAATCCTTCCCTTAAAAGGAGGAAGAAAACAAGTTACAAAGAGGAGACCGATTCTCCTGTTTCAATGTTTACACTCTAAATTTACTAAAAAAAATAACTTTCATAGAAAACAGCTTTTAGAGAAACCATGTATTATCATGAAGGTGTAGAGGATGAGGTAATTTCCATATTCCACAGGAGCAAATTCACTTCCGTCCAACAAATGCAAAAAAAAAAAATTTTTTTTAATGTGGTGATCCTCTGTTTATATTATAAACTATCACTGGATAAACGTTTGGCTGCGAACTAAAAGGTTTGGCAGTTGGAATCCACGAGCTGCTCCTTGGAAACCCTATGGGGAGTTCTACTCTGTCCTACAGGGTTGCTATGAATTGGAATCTACTAAAAGAAAACTGGGAGTTTTTTTTTTTAAATCAACGTATTATAATTTTTTGAAAAACGATAGACTTTTGCTATAAGGTAGTACCATCACTGAAATTTTCTGGAGGAGACTTTATTGCCCAGAGTAAATTCCCTAAAGTATGGTCTGTGCCTGGGGAAGAAGAAAGAAACCATGGGGACTGTGGAGGTGGAGGATGGTGGTGATGGAGAGGCCTCCAGGGATCCCTGAGACCAGAGACTTAGGTCACAGTTGAGACACCAGAGCCCAGAGGGTTCATGTAAATTAACTCTCCACTATTGCAAGCCCCAACCCAAGAGGAAAGTGTCACTCAGGGTAGAACATGAGAACAAAAAGCCCAGGTTCCAAGCCCAGGAAGATTCCCCAAGTATCAGCAAGGCCTTTTTCATCAGCTTCCACTAGGCAGAATTCTCACTCATCAAATTACTCCAGAGATCAATAGGTCAAGTATGAGTATTTAACCCAAGTGTGTAAGGTCAAGGGGTTAGCCATGGTCTGGCAGACCAGACCAAAACATCTCACACCCCTGTTGGCAAAAGGCCCTTGGTCTTGAGGCTGAGTTTTTGAAGAAAGTGAGTGCCATCATGTCTGCCCTCAGTCTAACCAACACTGAGTTCCTGGTCAGCATCCTGGAGTCCTGGCAAGAAGAGCCAGGCACCTCCAGGAGCATCTGGAGCAGGAGACAGGGGCTGAAGAGGCTACCACACCTACTGCTGATGCTACACATGTGGGAGACCTGGCTGCAGACGGTGCAGGCATGGCCTCAAGGTCAAAGGAGAAAGCACCTGAAGACGTGCTAGGACTCTTAGACTGAGAGAAGCAGGATGTCTGGACTGCAAAATATGCACCCTTCAGGGAAGAACTTCATTCAGGCTTCTTAAACCCACTTCACCTGGAAGATCCACTCTTTTAGCCTTGTGCCCCTTCCACGCCCCCTCTACTACATGGAGAGATCCAGCCCTAGAGCACCAGGGTGGAAGAAGCCCTAGGATATCTGTCCAAAGACATGAGGTCCACTCAAAAGCTCCCCCCACCAAGGAGAGAAGAGGACAAGACTCACCTGCAGATGAGGTCTCAGGGCCCTGAGAATGAGCACAATGTTTGTAAGGAAAGAGAAATGGGATTTCAGTGGGACATGGAAGTCTGAGAAAGAGCCTCTGCAAAGATAGCTCTAAGGGAGGTGTGATTGTGAAGGTGGGCTGGTCACTGAGTTCTTTGTAGTACAAGGTACCAGACAGAAGCCAGACTCTGGGGGGAACCTGCCTGCTGGTGAGCAGTGGGCTTAAAACCCTAAACCAATGAGAATCGAATCCCTTCCCAGCAGCTTCTGCACAGATCAGTGATGTTTGCTTGGTCTTTCTCTTTTCTGTGGTCTAACCTGATCTGTTCTGAGATCAGAGAATTGGAATAGAAAAGCCTGACTGAGATGAAACGAGCAAAGAGAAGACAAGGCCTCCTAAATCTGGTGAAGACAGAACACAGATAACCAAAGGTGAGGATGGGAAGAAACAGATTGAGTTCCAAGTCCCATCCACAGTATCCCAGGGCCTGGGAATCCCTGGAAGTGCCAGAGGTGTGTACTCCCTGGGAGATGCGACCCCAAGTGTCAGAGGAAGCCCTATGGAGCAAGGAAGGGAGGGCAGGGCCTCTAGGATGGGCACTTCCATACAGGCTGCCCATGTGAATTTCTCAGAGTGACCGTGACAGATCCTGAGTAGGACAGTTTGAGGCAAAGGAAAGTAAGTTTTCTGAAGACGGGTGAATTCCACCTTCTCCTGACAATGAAACAGAAATCCCGTCCTGCTCAGAGGTACTGTGTAGGAGGGATTGTGAATTCCCATCCTGCACAGAGGTTGGCTGGGAAGTTCAACTGTCTAAAGACAATGTGGCCAAAGTCTTCTTTATCTTTCAAAGATATATCTTTAACTTCCTGCAAATTCAATCCTGGAAAAAAGCCTAGAATATACAAGCGTGGGTTTTTCAGGAGAACAACAAGGGGAGAAGGTGATAGTGGCATATCAGAGAAGGAGAACAATAGTCTAATGGTCCCCGTGTTACTTAATGAATCACACATGGTGTCCAGCATTCTTCCTTACCTGTAGACATGTACATGCAGTAGATGTTTGAGCAGTGACTGAATTAATCCTCACAGAATTGTTTTTGGCCATTTCCAGGCATAGAGGCCAGAAGAAGTCATTAGTTACAAGAGCAAGCAATAATTCGCTGGTCTGAATTTTGTTCAGTTTCTGTGTTTGCCCTTCATAGATGGATAAAAGTCTCTGAATCTGGCATTGAAGACAGTGTTTTCTCTATTGTTATGGATTGAATAGTGTCCCCCAAAATGTGTGTCAACCTGGCCAGACCATGATTCCCAGTATTGTGTGGCTGTCCTGCATTTTGTGATCTGATGTGATTACTTATGGGTTGTAAATTCTAACCTCTGTGATGTTAATGAGGCGGGATTAGAGGCAGTTAGGTTAATGAGGGAGGACACAATCTACAGGATTAGGGTGAGTCTTGAGTCAGTCTCTTTTGACATACAAAGAGAAAAGTAAGCAGAAATGAGAGGGACCTCATACCACCAAGGAAGAAGTGCCTGGAGTGGAGCACGTCTTTTTGACCCAGCGTCCACGCGCTGAGAATTTCCTAGGCCAGGGGAAGATAGATGACAAGGACCTTCCCCCAGAGCCACAAAGACAGAAAGCTTTCTCCTAGAGCTGGTGCCCTGACTTCAAACTTCTTGCTTCTTAAACTGTGAGAGAATAAGTTTCTGTTTGTTAAAGCCATCCACTTGTGGTATCTTTGCTATAGCCACACTAAACTAGATAACTAAAAAACACATTTATAAAATAGTCAAAAAAAAAAAGTTTCAAATACACACACATACACGTATGATGTTACTAAACTTTAAAAGGTTTTACATTCTTATAACACATTTAACAATAGAGATTTGTATACAGAAGTTATAATAAGAGCCATCCCCACGTAAGTATATTGTACCTGCTCCCCCAAAGTGTCCAGTGTCCAAAGATACATATGTATCCTTTTACATACTTCTTTTTGCCAGGACACACGTAAGGACATTCATTTGTTTGTTTTTATGGAAATTAGGTCACACTCTACCCATGTTTTTCTCTGAATCACTCTTCACTTGACAATTTCTCATGGTTCCTCTAAATCAGCAGACATGGAAGAAGCACTCTTTTTGGTTCTTCTCATTTTTAACTCCCACCACTCTTCTGTCAGTTTGTTGTACTGTGGTGGCTTGCATGTTGCTGTGATGTTGGAAGCTATGCCACCGGTATTTCAAATACCACCAGGTTCACCCATGGTAGACAGCTTTGAGTGGAGCTCTGGTTTTAGACAGACTAGGAAAAAGGACCTAGTGATCTATTTCTAAAAAAAACTGGCCAGTGAAATCTTACGAATAGTACTGGAACACTGTCTGGCTGAATGACAGAGGATAACCCCTTAGGTTGGAAGGCACTCAAAATACGAGTGGGGAAGAGCTACCTCCTCAAAGTAGATCCCACTTTAATGACATTTGCTGATGGGGCACAACTCAAAATGAGAAGAAACTGACGCAAAAATCCATTAATACTCAGAGTGTGGAATGAAGGAATTATGAATCTGGGGAAATTGGAAGTCATCAAAAATGAAATGGAATGCATAAAAGGTCAATAATCCTAGGCATTAGTGAGCTGAAATAGCTTGGTTTTGGACATTTTAAACTAGACAATGGTATGTTCTACTATGCCAGGATTGAGATACTGTAGAGAACGGCATCATATTCATCGCTACAAAGAACATTTCAAGATCTGTTCTGAAGTACAACACTACGAGCAATAGGATAATATCCACAGGCCTACCAGGACGACCAGTTAATAAGACTATTATTCAAATTTACACACAAATCATGAATGTGAAAGATGAACAAGTTGAAGGTTTTTACCAAGTTCTGCAGTTTGAAACTGATCAAACATGATGCATTGATCAATCAAGATGTACTGATAATTACGTAATTGGAATGCGAAGTTGAAAACAAAGCAGACAAATCAGTAGTTGGAAAATAAGGTATTGATGATAGAAATGACACTGAAGCTTACATGATAGAATTTGGCAAGACCAATGACTTATTCATTGCACATACCTTTCATCAGGAGCATAAACGGTGACTATACTCGTGCACCATTCCAGGCAGAATAGACAGGAATCAAATTTGTGGAAGGTGATGATGGAGAAGGTCAATATCATGAGTCAGAATCTGGCCAGGGGCTGACTGCAGAACAGATGATCAGCTGCTCATATTCACGTTCAAGTTGAAGCTGAAGAAAATTAAAACAAGTCCATGAGTCAAAGTATGCCCTTGAGTATATCAAACCTGAATTTAGAGACCATCTCAAGAGTAGATTTGATGCACTGCACACTAATGATCGAAGACCAGATTAGTTGTGGGATGATAGCAAGGACATCATATATGAAAAAAAACAAAAAGTCATTAGAAAGACAGGAAAGAAAGAGAAGACCAAAGAGGATGTCACAAGAGACTCTGAATCTTGCTCTTGAATGTACAGTAGCTAAAGAGAATGGAAGGAATAATAAAGTAAAAGAGCTCAATAGAATAATTGAAAGGGAAGCTGGAGAAGACAAAGTATGATAATAATAATGTGAACAGATCTGGAGTTAGAAAACCAAAAGGGAAGAAAACACCTGGCATTTCTCAAGCTGAAAGAACTGAAGGAAATATTCAAGCCTCTAGGTGCAATACTCAAGGATTCTATGGGCAAAATATTGAACAACACAGGAAACATCAAAAGAAGACGGAAGGAATACACAGACTCAATACACCAAAAAGAACTGGTCAACGTTCAACCATTTCAGGAGGTAGCAGATGATCAAGAGCTGATGGTACAGAAGGAAGAACTCCAAGCTGCACTGAAGGCATTGGCAAAAAACATGGCTCCAGGAATTGATAGAGTACCAAATGAGATGTTTCAACACATGGGTGCAGTGCTGGAGGCGCTCACTTGTCTATTTCAATATATTTGGAAGACAGCTACCTGACCAAATGACTGGAAGAGAGGTGCTCCAACGCAATGCGGAAATTATCGAGCAATGCCATTAACATCACATGCAAGAAAAATTTTGCTGAATATAATTAAAAACAGTTGCAGAAGTACACAGACAGGGAACTACCAAAAATTCAAGCTGGATTCAGAGGAAGACATGGAACATGGGATATCATTTCTGATGTCTGATGGATCTTGGCTGAAAGGAGAGAATATCAGTAAGATGTTTACCTATTTTTGTTTACTATACAAGCACACTCAATGTGTGGCTCATGACAAATTATGGATAGCTTAGCAAAGAATGGGAATTCCAGAACACTTAACTGTATTCATGCGGAATATGTACTTTTTTTTTTTATGTACATAGACCAAGAGGCAGTCATTTGAGTAGAACAAGGGGATGCTGTGTGGTTTAAAATCAGGAAGTTGTGTGTCATGGTGGTATCCTTTCACCATACTTACTCAATCTGTATGCTGAGCAAACATTCTGAGAAGCTGGTCTCGAAGAACAAGAACATGGCATCAGTTTTGGAGAAAGATTCACTAACAACCTATGATATGCAGCTGATACGACCTTGCTTGCTGAAAGTAAAGAGGACTTGAAGCAGTTACTGATGAACAGCAACCACTACAGCCTTCAGTATGGATTACACCTCAACATAAAGAAAACAAAAATTCTCACAACTGGACCAGTAAGGAACACCATGATAAAAAGAGAAAATACTGAAGTCATCAAGCATTTCATTTAACTTGAATCCATAATCAATGCCCACAGAAGCAGCAGTCAAGAATTCAAACAATGTATTGCATTGGGCAAATCTATTGCAAAAGACCTCCTTGAAGTGTTGTGAAGGAAAGATGTCACTTTGAGGACTAAGGTGTGCCTGAGCAAAGCCATGATATTTTCTATCACCTCACATGCTTGAGCAAGTTAGACAATGAATACGGAAAACCAAAGAACTGATTCATTTAAAATATGGTGTTGGCAAAGAATACTGAATATACCATGGACTGCCAGAAGAATAAACAAAACCATCTTGAAAGAAGTACACCAAGAATGCACCTTAGAAGCAAGGATGGCGAGCTTCGTCTCATGTGCCTTGGACATATTTTCAGGAGGGACCTGTCCCGGGAGAGGCTCATCATGCTTGGAAAAGCTGAAGGTCAGAAAAAAAGAGGAAGGCGCTGAACAACACGAACTGACACAATGGCTGCAAGAATGGGCTCAAACATAGCAATGATTGTGAGGATGGTTCAGGATCAGGCAGTGTTTCATTCTGTTTTACACAGGATCGATGGCATCTAACAGCAACAACAACTAACATATGTATGCATATGTGTGTGTGTGTGTGTATATACCCATTGCCGTCAAGTCGGTTCCAACTCATAGTGACCCTACAGGACAGAGTAGAACTGCCCCACAGAGTTCCCAAGGAGCGCCTGGTGGATTCGAACTGCTAACCTTTTGGTTAGCAGCTATAGCTATTAACCATTATGCGACTAGGGTTTCCATATATATGTATATATATACACACATACACACACATATATATACACACACTCATATATATGTGTGTATATATATATATATGTTCCCTTCACTAGTTTTGCACCTCTAGAGATCCCAGGCTAAGACATTTGGTACCTACAGTGATTGTAGAGGAACCAAATCTTAAGGATGAGTTTTCTGAATTGATTCTCAAGTCTAGCTAGTCTTAAAGGCACTGATGACTGTCTCCAGAAGTAAACAGGCTATTGCTAATCCATGGTGGGAGGTGACAATAGAAATACGCAAAATACTACTACCACTGGACCAAATATTTGTGAGAGACAAGGCTCTGCCTGATTACATATTTGATACTTTTCTATAATTTTGTCAGAATAAGAATAATAAGGAAGCTGCTTGGTTGGTCCTGCTTTTGGAGCCACACTGGTGAATGAAAGAAATGGGCTCAAAGCTCAAGCACCACATACAAGATCTGAAAGCTGCCACTTGTGCCCAGAAAGAAAACCATATTTCTTATAGTAACAAGGCTAATGCTGCCAAAAATAAACTCAGATTCTTATCATAAGAGTGACTGAATTAAAGCGCCAGTTGAATATCCAGCCTCAAATGGTGTCTGAAGTTAAAGTGAGGGCACTGATTGGGAAGAAATGGGATCCTGAAACTTGGGATGAGGACATATGGGCAGACAGTCAGGAAGCGGGGGACAATGAACCTCCAATTTCTGTTGAATCGCTCTTCCTAACAGAACCAGACCTCTTACTCCCATCTGAAGAGATTCTCTAACTTTGCCTGCTAAGGCACCCTTCCCAGTAAAACAATTATCCCTTCCACCTCCATCTGATGAGATTACCCCAGCTGTGCCTGAAGTGTCTTGTTTGAGTTATCTCCTGGGGTGGGATCTGGGGCATTGCCTGGGGCATTACCTTAGGCAGATGCCTTATAAGACACGGCTGAACATCCCACTGCCACTGCCCATTTTTGCTTCTAGACCTATACCTAGACTTCAGTCCCAACAAGCCCCAAAAGGTGAACTATGAAGTGTGACCCAGGAGAAGGTATGCTAAACTCCAAAAGAACTACTTGATTTTTCTAATACATACATACATACAGAAACCTGGTGAACATGTGTGGGAATGGCTATTATGGGTGTGGGATAACGGTGCAAGCAACATAAAGGTGAATTAGTCTAAGTTTATTGATATAGGCCAAGGAAGCATAGATTCTTCATTCAGTGTTTCAGCTTGAGAGGTTAGAAAAGGATCTCATAGTTTATTTGGCTGGTTTACTGAAGCATGGATTAAGTGGTGGCCTACAATAAATCAAGTGGAAATGGCAGATCTGCCATTGTATAATGTAGGAGAAGGTATCCAAAGGCTGAGGGAAATTGGCAGGTTAGAATGGATTTATTAGGCTGGACCCACAGACCCACACACGGAGTGCCCAGAGGGCTCTCTTTTTACCATAGCGGTAAGGTACAAATTTGTGCAGCAAGCCCCAGCATTATTGAAGACTTCTGTGGTTGCTATTTTATGTAAGTAAGAGTCCACAGTGAGAACTGCCCTAACTGAATTAAGACACCTAACTACAATGCAGCTGCCTGGACCCCGTGGTGGTAACAGCCAAGTGGTGGCACTCAATTAACAAAGACAAGGTGAGTGTGGTTACCATAACAGACAGTAGAGTCAAAGCAGTAATCAGAATAGTCTGCTTGCATGGATTTATGGCATTGGCTACTTAGTCATAGTGGCCCTGGGAGTGAAAGAGCTGGGAAATGTACATCTCCTGGTACCTAGTGTCTTAGATATCTAGTGCTCCTGTAACAGAAATACCACAAATGGATGACTTTAACAAAGAAAATTATTCCCTCACAGTCTTGGAGGCTCTATAAGTCCAAATTCAGGGTGCCAACTCCAGGGGAAGGCTTTTTCTGTCACTCCTAGGGGAAGGTCGTTGTCACCAATCTTCCCCTGGACAAGAAGGTTCTCAGCATAGGGATCCTAGGTCCAAAGGATGTACTGCTCCTGACACTACTTTCTTGGTGGTACTGAGGTCCCCCTGTCTCTCTGCTCTTTTCTCTTTTATATCTCAAAAGAGATTGACTTAAAACACAACTTAATCTTGTAGATTGAGCCCTGCCTCCTTAACATAACTGCTTCAAATCCTCGCTCATTAACATCACAGAGGTAGGATTTACAATACATTGGAAAATCACATCAGCTGACAAAATGGTGGATAATCGCACAATACTGGGAAGCATGGCCTAGTCAAGCTGATATATACATTTTGGGAAGACAGAATTTAATTCCTAACACCTAGTATGCAGCTATCAACCTGTTAATGCCTTTTTCTCCATACCTGTTTCGAAGTATCACCAGAAACAGTGTGCCTTCTCTCTGACCTAAGTGTATAAGGACCAAATAATGTAGAGGAATCTCTGTTATATTTTCTCCATCTTACCAATATTTGGCCTCATAGGCAGACCCAGGCACTTCATTGCACAGCAGAATGAGGAGATTAAAGCCCCAACATTCTTGCCAGTGGACCAGGAAGGTAGCTGCTCAGACATCAGACAGCCTCAGAGAGACAGAGACCAGGTGGCTCAAGAGAGGGATACCATAAAGTTGTTTTTCATACCCCCCCGACTCCCACAGTTGCATATGCTTTGCTCTGACCCTAAGAAGTAGATCAATCCTTTGAGAACTGCATTATGGGTTAGAACACCAACAAGGTCCCAAACTGAGTGACACTCCCATAGATTACATCCAAATATCACTGCAAAGTCTTCAAAATCTTAACTGACATCTGAGCCACAGCATCCAGAAGTTGGGAAAGAACTTGCAGCCTGAACATAACTGGGTCAAGTGATTCCTAAAACAAACAACATCGACATTTTCTGTAAGATTGAAGTAAGACATAGTCTTGGAATCATAGACAAAAACTTTAAAAAGCTACTTTAACCACGCTCAAAGAAGTAACAGGCACACCTTAGAAAAATAGAAAAATACATAGAAAACATTCACAAATGAAAATTTTAGACAGGAAAAATAGAGATAAAAAATTCACTTGATCAGCTCTACAGCAGAATGCTGTTGACAGACAAAAGGATCAATGAGATGAAAATAGTTCAATTGAAAATATCCAATCTGAAAACAGAGAGCAAATATTGAAAAAAAAAATGAACAGAGCCTCAAAAAAATCCAAAAATATCTAACATTTATTTATCGGAATTCCATAAGGAGTAGAGAAAATATGTGGTGTAGAAAAAAGTATTTGAAGAAATACTGGCTCAACACTTTCCCAATTTGTTGAAAGACATAAACTTACAGATTCAAGAAGCTATGCAAACTCCAGCAAGTTAAACTCACATAATTTTACCCCCAAATGCCTCACTGTCAATTGTGGAATAACAAGGACCAAGAAAATATCTTCAAAGAAGCTAGAGAGAAAACAACTCATCTCACACAGGAAAAACAATTGGAATGACTCTGTATTCATCATCAGAAGCCATGGAGGCCAAAAAGCTGTGAAAACAACATTTTTTCAACACTGAAAGAAAAGAAACATTAACCCAGTGTTCTATAGGCTGTTATTTCCTTCACGAGTAAAGGAAAAATATTGACATTCTCAGGTGAAAGACGATTAAGAGAATTCATCGCCACCAGACTTGTTCTAAATGAAACACTAAAGGAAGTTGTTCAGGTGGCAGGCTTGGAATTTCAGGAATTATGGAAAGCAACACAGTGGAAAGTATCTTCTGAAGTTCGCCCTTCAGCCAAAGATTAGACAGGTCTATAAAACAAACAACAACACACGTGAAGAAACTGTTTCTTAGTTCAATCATGTGTATGAGACCAAATGTGCAAAACCTGCCCAAAAGCACAGAAAAGAGGGCAGGATGGAACAGGAATCATGGCGGATGGAAACGGGGAACTGGAGCATAGGAGAGTGTTGACACATGATGAGGATTGCAACCAATGTCAAAAACAATTGTGTATAAATGGTTGAACAAGAAAGTAATTTGCTCTGTAAAGTTTCAAATAAAGCACAATAAAAAAAAAAAAAAGTGGTAGGTATCTGGGTAAACATATTATGCCAACCCTGCTGTCACTGCACAACATGGCGGAGGACTCCCCTCTTTGGAAAGACTTGCTAGCCTATTGGAAACACTTTGGAATATACTCTTGGTGGCAAATTAGTATTAAAGAATGGCATTAATTTTGAAAATATGAGATGTCTGTACTCATGTCTGGTGAATAAACTAGATAATAACATTTTCAGAGCTAAATGAGATGTTCTAACAGAAAAATAGGCCTGAATTCCCACGTGGGCCATGAGCCTAATCTGAAGGCCTTTCCCACAGAGGCATTTCAGGCACCTCTAGAGCAGCAGGAGCACTGGGGAATGCATGTATCAACCTCCCCCAGGGCCTTCTCTGAGGGGTAAGTACCTGCTTTAGTACTAAGCGTTCATAAATAGTCATTCTGCATAAGGTCTTCAGGTTCAAGTCTGTAATCCAGCTGGGATTCTGTGTGTGCTGCATCTCTGCATCAAAAGAACATGCTTCTAGAAGCAGAATGCCAGGAGAGAGGCGGTTGGGCAGTTGGGGGTGGAGGGTGCTGCACAGACAGGGGTGCCCGAGGGAGGCACAATATAGTCATTCTGCAGCAGGTCTAGTCATTCTGCATAAGAATTAGAATGCTTCTGTCAATGCACAATAGTTTACATGCAGAACATAAACAAAGTTACTGAAGGACAAAGTTGAATAGTAAACCAAGCCACTCCCTGTCAGTCCTTACCTGAGAGGGTCTTCATGAGGACTTCCGGGGATGGAGAAGGACACAGAAAACGCTGATTTATTTTACCTCTTCCTTCCTCAAGAAACAGGAACTGGTGTTAAGATGTCAGGTGTCAAGCCCCAAACTCCTCTTCTGGTCTGTATCTAAGGTGTATAATAAAACTGGGAATGAGGCAATCAGCCGTGAGCAGACAGACCCAGAGTATTCCCAGTGCCCCACATCTTTGAGCTCCAGTGAGATCCTGTTCTTAGTCACTACATTAGCAGAGGAGCTGAAAGACTGAAATTCCTTATTTTCAGGCAACTTGGGCTTCAAGCAGGCACTTATTGCTAAAGTCGTATTTCTCTGTGTTAATTTATGATCCTTAACTCAAATCCGGAGTTCGGAGCTGATTTTGATAACTCCTCCTTAGTCTGTGTAGACAAGAGTCTGCTCACAGTCAGGGAAGACAGTGGAGGAAACAAAGTCCCTAGCCCAGAGGAGGGACTGCTCCCCAAATTGGGGCAATGCCCCTGGGGAGCACTGGCGAGGTGCACTGTCCCCTCTGTGGCTTTGTGTTCTGCTCCTGGAATTGCACCCTGGGGGCCTCCATATGCAGACCCATAGTCCGTGGGTGGCCACAACTCCCTTCAGGGTCATAGGCACCTTGCGATATGCTTCCTGCCCTCCTTCTGAGCATAAGCGCTGAGATCACGCATGGCAGAACCAGTTCCGAGGTCCAGACCCTAGGCCTTGCCCTCCTTGGCCTTAGGCTTCCCCTAGTCCTGGGGGAACCCGCAAGCCTGGCGGGTGCGAGGTTAGCACCGGGCTCGGCGGGCTTGGGCCTGTCTCAAAAGGCTCAGGGCGCACGCAGGTTCCGCCTCCTTGGAGCCTGCGGGCTTGCGGCCGGCAGCCGGGCCATCTCCTGCCTCCCTCGGCCGCCCTCTCTGAGCAGCAGCTCCCCTCCCCCCACCCCACCAACAGCCCAACAGTCGCACTGCCTGCTTTCTGCTTCTAGAAGCCTGTTCTTTTGGATTACAGACTTGAACCTGAAACGCACAACTTTAAAACTACTAGATGGGGTGGCGGGGCGGGGGGGGTTGGGTGGCAGTGAAAAAAGGAAAAAAAATTAAGAAAAGAACAATTACAAAAAAAGTCTTAGAAGACTATCCTCACATTATGGACTCAAGAAGGCTGCGGATACACAACTGCGTAGATAGCATACTGTTGTCTCTTTCTTTGCAAATAAGTCTTAAATGAGGGAATTTGGTACCGGGAATAGTTGTAGAGCCTGACTTTGGGGAAATCTGGGATTGATGAATTGGCTTGCATGAGGCTATAAGCCCTGATAGTCAATATTTAAAGATGAGATTTGAGCAACCTAGAACATGCATCAGAATTTCTTCTAAGTAAATTAGCACCAGAAGATGCCTTTAACCACCTAAATAAAATGGGTCAGTAGTTCAAGATCTCCCTACAAAGAAAATGGCAGACCTAGATCATTTCCAGTCAGGTTCCAGCAAACATGCAAGAAACAGTCATTTTAATCTTGTACATAGTCAACAGAGATTAGAAAACCATGAGATACTCCACTAACTTGACCCTTAAGGCTAGTTTAAAAATGATAGCAAATTAGAGAAGGAAGGTAGGAGAAGAGTTAGAGGACAAGCACACTCAGTAACTAAGATGCAAAACCCTACGTAAGATGCTAGCAAAGGAAATCCAGCAAAGTATAAACCATGTAACATGCCATGATCAAGGCGGTTTATTGCAGGCATACAAATTTGAGTGAACATTAAAGATTTAGTAATTTCATTCACCACATGCATAGGTGAAAGAAGAGAAGACATATGCTCACCTCAAGAGATGGGGGCAAAGCAGGTTGATAAAATCCAATCACACGGAGAGATAAGGGCTAGGAGCAAACATGGAACAGAAAAGGAGTTCCCGAACGTGGAAAACTACAACTAGCATGATAGTTCATGGTGACGTGTGGGACATTCTCTTTAAAATTAATAAACAATAAAATAAGGATGCTTCTATCATTATTTTTATTAAACATTTAACACTGGAAGTACAAAAAGAGAAAAAGTATAACTGCTATTCATAGATTATAGGACTGTCTCCATTGAAAACCGTAGAAAACACTGGAATTAATAGTAATCATAAATAAAAAAATAAATTGAAATTTCAATGCATCAGCATCAAGCGGACTCGGTCATAGCTCTTAGGTGAAAACAAAGGACACTGATAGGGAAAGAGCAGGTTCAGGTGGGCTAGACCAAGGAGGGAAGAAAATTATTCTGCACTGGGCTGAACTTACAAGCACGGGTATGTGTGTTAGTTACCTAGTCCCTCCATAACAAAAAATAACACAACTGGATGGCTTTAAAGAACAGAAATTTATTTGTTCATAGTTCAGTAGGTAGTAGTTCAAATTCAGGGCATGACTGTAGTGGGAAGTCCTTCCTTGTCTACCTCAGCTTCTAGTAGACGCCAGAAATCATTTGTGTTCCTGGCCTTGTGGACGCATCTGTCTTCTTTGTCTGTCTTCCTCTTTGCCTGTTTGTGCCTGTGTGTGTTCTGCTCCTTTTATAACTAAGAAGAGTAAGGCTTAGGACCCACCCTACATTGGTATGACCTCATTCACATAATAAAAGGAGGCCCCCTATTTCCAAACAAGGTCAGATTTACAGGTAAAGGGGTTAGGATTTCCACATACATTTTGGAGGGACACAATTCAATCCCTAACAGTCGACTTACCAGATATTCTGGATTGAGAGTACTCGCATGAACAGCTGAGAGTGGTTCCAATTCTTTGCTACATTCGTTGGCTGAAACTTGTCTCAATGGTCACCCATAGGAATGCTGGAGCAATTTATGGTGTAGGACCTAGCCAACCATTCCTAATCACGTCCATTGTGTGGAAAAACACACACTCCCATCACCGAAGCCTTGAGAAATTCATCGATAAGAAGAGAATGGTGGTTGGAACCAAGAATTGTTTCATAGCCTAGATAACATGGTGCAGCTGTTAGATATCCACATGGAGATGTCCGGTAATAAAACTTCACCCCACACGGAGATGTCAAGAATAATACCAACAGCTAATGTTCATTGAGTACCTACACTGGTGCCAGGCACTCCTGTGCTTTTCCTTTCATGTTTGCTTTTCATGATGGCCATATGAGGAATGTATCATTTTAATGCATAAAGAGGTCAATACAGAGAGTTAGGCTGACATTTGAATATATGAGTCTGGACCCAGGAGGAGTTTGAATGGATGGAGGTATAAACCTCACGTCCTTAGCTACAAATAGACAGCAGTAAACTCACTGAGGCATCCTAGAGGGAGGGTGTCAGTAGAGAGAGGAGCAGGCACCAAGCCCAAGGGTACTCGGGTATCTAGAAGCCTGCCAGGTGAACAGCAGCCAACAAGCCTCTCTGAAGTCCAGTGTGGTTCCTGGAGGGTTGTCTGTCCTTGCTCTCAGCTGCATTTCCCCAGTGCTCCTCCCCCCTGCACTGGGTTGTCCCCTTCATGAGGACAGGGACAGTGTGTACCTTTCACCACTGTATCTGCATAACACAGACTACTTCTGGCCCATGGAGTATACTGACTGAATGAAAAATAAACAAAGGATAAGGACGTAAAATCCTTCGTAGTTGATACCTTGGGATACATTAAGGGGCTTCATGAGTAAGAGGGAGAAAAACTGATCAGGGCTGCTTCTGAGACCATCTCTTAGGCGTAAAGAGTGTTAAACAATAATTAAACAAAGAGATTTAGTGGCAGAGATGTATGTTAAAAAGATGTAAGTATAGGTTGAAGATTACTAGAAACATGCCCATTTATTATTGCAACTATAGTCAAATCGTTAAAAAACATATACTACATGCACACAGAATATTATAAAGTAATTTAATGCCCTCATTAAAAAAAAAAAACAAAAAAAATTTATCATGAGAAAAGACTAATGTTGAATGAAAATATCAGGATATAATATCTGTGTTAATATATATAAATGTGTGTGCTAATACACACATAAAACCAGTTGCCACTGAGTCAGTTCTGATCCATGAGGACACCAGTGTGCCACAGTAGAACTGTACTCCATAGGGGTTTCAGTGGCTGGGTTTTCGGAAGTAGACTGCCAGACCTCTCTTTCATAGCAATTCTGGGTGGACCTGAACTCCAACTTTCTGTCAGCAGCTCAAGATATTAACCATTTGCATCAACCAGAGACTCTAATACACATACACGCCAATATAAGTAAGATAATAGACATATCGGAATGTTAATAATTTATTCTATGCATTACGTATGTTTTCTTGTTATTTATTGCATACTTTCCCATTGCTTCCAAGTTTTTGAGGAATAGAATGTACTTCTGGAAAAATTCATGAGAAATTTTTAAGTAATGAAATAATTAACAGAAACAGAATGAGTAAATCTGTGGCAAGGCAGCCCAGGAACCCAAGATTACAGTAACACTGGTATGAAAGGCAGAATTGTGGAGTCCTGAAGCTCAGTGGTCCCATGCATCCATCAGGAAAGAGCAAAGAGCAAATAAACAAGGAGAAAATACAGTGAGCCAGAGGAGTGGGAGCCCTCCGTTGTGGGCACAGTTTCCTCGTGAAACTTTAGATGGACACAATGGGTGGGATTATCCACTTCCATCATACAAACATTTTTATTACCCTTGATTTTAATGGAACTATGTTATAAAAACACATGATGAAATAAAGTATAATAAAAGAATAAATCTCATCAGTGGACTACTATCATTTTCCCCGGCCACTGAGGAGGGCGGGAGACACACACGGGAAAAGATGGAGCAGTGTGAAAACTCATGCTAAGTGGGGAGGAGAGTGTTTCTGAGACAGGCCTTAGCTGCTACCACCTAGGGAAGTAGGCAGCCGTGCACAACCAACTGGAAGAAATGGCACATTATTTCTGAGACCTACTCCAGCTCATAACAAATTATGGATAACATGGGGAAGAATGAGATTTCCAGGACACTTAATTGTTTTCATGAGAAACTTGTACATAGAAAAAGAGGCAGTCATCTAAACAGAACAAGGAATACTGCATGGTTTAAAGTCAAGAAAGGTGTGCATCAGTGTTGTATCCTTTCGCCATACCTATTCAACCTGTATGCTGAGCAAATAATCCGAGAGGCTGGACTGTCTGAAGAAGAATAAGGCGTCAGGATTGGAGGAAGACTCATTAATAACCTGAGATATGCAGATGATACAATCTTGCTTGCTGAAAGTGAAGAGGCCTTAAAGCATTTACTGATGAAGATCAAAGACTACAGACCAAGAGCCTAACAACTGGACCAATAAGCAACATCATGATAACGGAGAAAATGTTGACATCATTAAGGGCTTCATTTTACTTGGATCCACAATAAACACCCACGGAAGCAGCAGTCAAGAAATCAAACGACACATTGCATTGGGCAAATCTGCTGCCAGAGACCTCTTTAAAGTGTTCCAAAGCACAGATGTCACCTTGAAAACTAATGTGCGCCTGACTCAAGCCATGGTGTTTTCAGTCACCTCATACGCACATGAAAGGTGGGCAATGAATAAGGAAGACAAAAGAAAAATTGAAGCCATTGAATTACGGTGTTGGCAAAGAATATTGAATATACCACGGACTGCCAAAAGAATGAACAAATCTGCCTTAAAAGAAGTACAGCCAGAATATTCCTTAGAAGCAAGAATGGCGAGGCTTCATCTCACATATTTTGGACATGTTGTCAGGAGAGATCAGTCCCTGGAGAAGCACGTCACGCTTGGTGACAAGTGGCCACAACAATTGGCTCAAACATAACAACGACTGTGAAGGTGACGATAGGTAGTTTAATATACATTTTGACCCATATGAATTAAAATTTAAACAATTATTTCATACCTTTTCATAGCGGTTTTAGAATATACAATTAAAATAAATGTAAACAACTATTAGAAAAAAATCTCTGAAAATAAAATTTAAGAAACTGCTCCATACCCCAAATCTAAATGGCTTGATATAAAGCACTGGTCTTTGTAATTCACAAAAAACAGGTACCAATTCCTGAACAAGAACTGAAGTGACAGGAGAAACTCCCCATGCTGTTAGAGCCCTGAGTATGGGCCCTAATCCAATGATCTGTCTTCATTAATTCCTTTTCATTTCATCTCTGTGAAAGAGGGAAGGGAGAAGGTGAGAGAGGGTTACATGTGCCTATTCTGTTCTTTAGCATCTAGTTCAGTGCCAGGAACAAGTATTCATAAGAGTCTAAAAATCATTAAAATACAAATAAGGAGGAAAACCTCCTAGTATATATATATGTATTAGGCGGCACAAAGAGTTAAGTGCTCAGATACTAACTGAAAGGTTGGCAGTTTAAATCCACTCAGTTGCCTTGGAAGAAAGGCCTGGCAATCTCCCTCCAAATGCTCACAGCTATTAAAAACCGTATGGAGGGCAGTCCTACTCTGAAAACTCACGGGGTCGTCATGAGTGAAAATCTCCTCAACGGCAACTGGATTGGTAATCTATATATGGCATAAATGTTCGGAAAATTAGTTTCTGAACATATACACAGCATTGAGAATACACTGTACATTAGTATTATGTGCCAAAACCCACTGTCATCAAGTCGATTCTAACTCATAGTGACCCCAAAGGACAGAGTAAAACTACCCCATAGGGTTTCCAAGGCTGTAAGTCTTCACTGAAGCAGACTGCCACATCTGTCTCCTACAGAGAGGCTCGTGGGTTTGAAACACTGACCTTTCAGTTAGCAGCCAAGTTCTTTAACCACACAGCCACTAGGGTTCACTGCTGTCATGTACAGTGATTACATAAAGCAAATTCTGAAACAAACTGCCTGGGTTTAAATCCTAACTCAATTTATCAGCTGGGTGATCTGGGCACGTTACTTTACCTCTCACTGCCTCAGTTTCCCATTTCTAAAACGGATCTTATGCAAAAGGTTGTTACGCAGGTTAAATAAAACACACAAGGCACTTAGAAAAAGGCCTTACACACAGAATGAACACAATAAATGTTAGTTTTCATAATAAGGGAATACAAACAAACGGCTAGGTTGAAGGAACTTCCACTGAGAAAGAGTTGAGTTCTGAAATTCATGTGTAAAGTCATTTACATCAACTGTTAAAGTTGTATGTTTAGATTCAAGTGATTACTGAGGTATGTCATGATCTTGAACAGAGTTCTGGGGACTATACAGGCAGACTCTGCATGCCCTTCTCCTGCACATCCATTCCATCTCCCTTGGAGCCCAGACATCATGTTATCAATTAAACCCCTCCCACACTGGTGGTGTACTGTTTAAGAGCTATGGCTGCTAACCAAAAGGTCATCAGTTCAAATCCACCAGGCGCTCCTTGGAAAGTCTATGGCACAGTTCCGCTCTATAGGGCCTATAGGGCCGCTAAGAGTTGGAATAGACTCAGTGGCAACGGGTTTTTAATGGGTATGAGTAAACTGTTCAGTGCTTAAAGACATACCAAAAGCAACCACTAACACAAAAGTATAGTAAAAAGTTCTCATTTTAGAATAGCAAAGCCTTTTTCTAACACTGTGGTGAATTAGGGTGGACTGTGGATCAAGAAGAGCCCTGGTGGCATAGTGGTTAAGAGCTCAGCTGCTAACCAAAAGGTCAGCAGTTCGAATCCACCAACTAGTCCTTGGAAACTCTATGGGGTAGCTCTACTCTATGCTATAGGGTCTCTATGAGTTCAAATCAGCTAGGGTCTCTACGAGTTGGAATCAACTTGATGGTGACAAGTTTGGTTTGGTGGGTGCCATGGATTGCATTATGACCCTAAAAAAATGTGTGTTTCAACTTGGTTAGGCCATGATTCCCACTATTGTGTAGTTGTCCTCCATTTTGTGATTGTAATTTTACTTTAAGAGGATTAGGGTGGGATTGTAACACCACCCTCACTCAGGTCACCTTTCCCTGGGGTGTGGCCTGCACCACCTTTTACCTCTCAAGAGATAAACGGAACGGGAAGCAAGCCGAGAGTTGGGGGCCTCAGACTATCAAGAAAGCAGCACCAGGAGCAGAGCACGTCCTCTGGACCCAGGGTCCCTGCACCTGAGAAGCTCCTTGACCATGCGAAGGCTAAGGACAAGGACCTTCTTCCAGAGCCGAAAGAGAGAGAAAGCTTTCCCCTAGAGCTGATGCCTTGAATTGGACTATTAGCCTACTTCAATGTGAGGTATTACATTTCTCTCGGTTAAAGCCATCCACTCATGGTATTTCTGTTATGGCAGCACTAGATGATGAAGACAGTGGGTCAGGGTGGAAGGGGTGGATGAAGGACAAAAAAAGAAAAATGGACAACAGGAGAAATATAAGAATTCAGAGAACTGTGAAAATTTAATTCCTGAATATACTTTCTTTCTCCTCCCTATAACTGGAAGGACTTTTCTCATATACAGCATATATAAGGAAATCCTTGCAATATTTACAACACTTGGATTTTTGTAAAACTCATTCTCTGAAAACTCATGGTGGCCCCATTAATTTGTGGCTTAAAAACAACTCAGAACTAAAAAGAAGCATAAATAAATAAATAAAGGCACTGCTGTCATTTGCGGGTGATGTTCTTTTCCTGCTATCCACAACCCACACACTCGGGAGTTAATTTTCCAGGGTCAGTGTTCATAGACCATCCTCTTTCTCACACCACCACCCCACCACCCTTAATTATTTAGAAAAGGCAGGGCCAGTCAGTGCTCCAAACATCAAGATTTCTCTCCACAATGCCAACTGGCACTTGGGGAGCAGGCTACATTCTCAGCTATCAGCAATTCCACTAGCCCCTGCAGATAAGGAACATGTCTCCACTGAACTGTTCACTGTAATAAATTAAAAAAAAAAAATTGTAAAAAACTGTTTCTTAAAACAAAAACAACAACAACAAAAAAAACAGGTATTTCCCCATTACCCACCCACCCCACTCTCCCACACCCACTGCTCCCCACCACACACACACTCAAATATTTCCTACCAAGGGTGTTTCCCAAGCACGGGGTCTGGCTCTGCTCTTCTTTTACACCCCGTGGAGGCCTCTGGAGAAACCATACCTTTGGTTGGCAATTCCCTGAACCCTGCCTATTCAAGCTGGCACTTATTCAAAAAGGCAGGTGAGTCTTCAAGTCAGGTTTTTATAAGGAGTTTAAGATGAGCCAGGTGATACGCCTACTCACCCTCAAGTTTCTCAAAGGTAATAATTTCTTGAGATGTTTACAATGTCTCAACTATGGGTTAATTAAATCCCTTAGGATGGTGGGCATGGGAAAATCCTCCATCTCAGTGCCCCCATTTTGGAAAAAAGAGGGGGAATCTCCAAAATTACAAATTTGAATTTCTACACGCTAAAAAGCCTGTCGGTTCCCCGGTGATCCAGTGGCTAGGATTCCGCATTTTCACCGCCACTGCCCCGGATTTCCAACCAGGGAAGAGTCTTTGGAAACCCTGGTGGTGTAGTGGTTAAGAGCTACGCCTGCTAACCAAAGGTTGGCAGTTAGAATCCACCAGACACTCCTTGGAAACCCTATAGGGCAGTTCTACCCTGTACTATAGGGTAGCTACGAGCTGGAATTGACTCCATGGAAATGGGTTTGGTTTTTGTTTTTAAAAAGACTCTCAGAATGATGAATTCCAAAGAAATGCATATTATGTATATTACCTACATGATTGCACAGAAACAAGACTAGAAGCACAGAGACTGGCATAGAGTGTAAATATGAATGTATATATTGAAATATATTTTTTAAACCACACCCTCCCTTGGGGGCTTCTCAGGCTCTCCGAGGCCAAATGGTCAGTGTCAAGCCATCAGGGAGCCCTCTGGTGGGCTCGGAGAGGGCCATCGGAGGTCAGCAAACAAATGACCCTTAGAGGAGGTGCCCTCTGCACCTCCCCCCAACGCTTGGGTGGGGCTTCCTCTCCTCTCCATTTGGTCTGGACCATCCTCACCTGGTCGCCTTGATGCCCCTCACCTGGCCGATTACCCAGCTGGGGAATTGTCAGTTGTGAGCTATCTCAGTGGATTTTCTTTATTTAAAAAGCAGGTTATACAGGTATTCTTTTGATTATTTTTGATATTTTGATAACTGAAGACCCGTTTTAAACTACCAATAACAGACGAATTTTAAAAAATAAATCCATGTATTTTTTAAATCCCAGCACCTGAGGTATCCACGTCTCTAAGTCTGCTTCCAAGCTTCCAGTGCAAATACATATCAAACTACAGAATATTATACTCTTTAAAATGGGGGTGAGTCATACGCATTTTTACAATCTACGTTTTCCCATTAAAATGATTCTTTTCCTATTTTTTTTTATACTGAGCTTTATTTGATTTTTTTTTTCTTTTTAATTTTACTGGGTTTTAGGTGAAAGTTTACAGCACAGATCAGTTTCTTATTCAAAAATTGATACACAAACTGTTTCGTGACATTGGTTGCAATCCCCACTTTGTGTCAGCGCTCTCCCCCTTTCCCTGTCCACCTCAGGTTCCCCATGTCCATTCGTCCAGGTTTCCTGTCCTTTCCTGCCTTTTCATCTTTGCTTTTGAGCAGGTATTGCCCATTTGGTCTCATACTTGATTGAACTAAGGAGTAAGTTCCTCACGTGTGTTATTCTTGGTCTGAGCCCTGGTGGTGCAGTGATTAACAGCTCAGCTGCTAACCAAAAGTCTGCTGTTTGAATCCATCAGTTGCTCCCTAGAAACCCTATGGGGTAGTTCTACTCCCTCCTATAGGGTTGCTAAGAGTCAGAATCCACTAGATGGCAATTGGTTTGTTTGTTTTTCAATCTTTGGCTGAAAGGTAGACTTTGTTATCAATTTATTAAATCAACTGGTAATTTGCTGGATATTTCTCATACACGAACTTATGATGTCTTCAAATCCAGCCAATCAGGTTTAGGGAGAGAGAAACTTCTCTACCTTAGCCTCCCTGCCACTCCCACACCTTTTTCATTGATTTCCATGCCCTGTTTAAGTAACATCACTCATCACTTCTCACTGTCTAGGTTATCTGAGCCAATTCATGGCAGTCAATTCCACCTGAGCTCTAGGATACCCTCATTTACACACTCTGTCCTGTTGTTCCTTCACCCATGGCTGACTACATCTCCCCTTGAATGTCTACTAGGCATCTCAAACTTAATGTGGTTCAAATAAAATTCTTGCTCCAAGTGTCTTATTTACCTCCCAGTCTTCCTTATCTCAGCAAATATTCTCACTATCCTCTGGGTTGTTCAGGACAAAAACCTAGAAATCACCCTTGATTTCTCTCCTTTATTCAAATCTTGCATCCAATCCATTGACACATATTCTGGACTCTTGGCGCTACCTTAAAATAAATCCTGACTCTATCCACTTCTCACTACCTCCACCTTACAGCCACCATCATCTCTTGGTTAAAACTGGACTCCATGCCACTGATCTTCCCTCTTACAGTCTACATAACAGCATCATTTCAGTGGCTTCTCATGGCGATTAGGAAAAATTCCCAAACGCTTCCCATGGTCTTTCATGATGCGGGGCTTGCCCACCATACTAACAGTCTTCCCTCGGTTCACTCCACACTCGCCATGACTTATTTCCTGAGCTTCCTCAAACATGCCAAAACACTTGGTTATTTAAGGGCCTCAGAAACAACTCTTGCCTTTATTGGCAATATCCTCCCTCCAGAACTTCATACAGCTATTCTCTCCTTTGATATAGGTCAGTTATCTCCTCAAATATCCTGCTCCCATAAGCCTTCTGACTATTAATCTAAAACACCTCACCCCACTCCTTCCCTCACATGCAAATCTGTCTTATTTTCAAAATATTTAGCTCTCCTTGACATTTTTTGTTATTACCTGTAAATTTATTTTTTGTGGTGGAGAATGTATGCAGCAAAACACACCAACTTAACAGTTTCTACCTGTACAATTTAATGACATCGGTTACATTCAAGTTGTGCAACCATTCTTACCCTCTTTTTCTGAGTTGTTCCTCTGTCATTAACATAAACCCACTGCTCCTTAAGGTTCCTATCTAATCTTTTCAGTAGCTGTTGTCAATCTGATGCCATGTAGACAGTTCTTAAAAGAGCATATGCTCAAGGTAGACCATTTTTATTAGTTAAGTAAGCTAATGTTCTGGAGCCCTCGTGGCACAGTGGTTAAGTGATACAGTAGCCAAGCAAAAGAAGAGCAGTTTGAATCAACCACCTGCACCTTGGAAACCCTATGTGGCAGTGCTATTCTGTTCTACAGGGTCTCTGAGTCAGAATCAACTCAACAGCAACAGTTTGATTTTTTCTTTTTTATACTTCGGTTTTAAGATAATTCAAGGGAAGGCTTTTGGTGTAATGTTTAAAGAATATCTCACGGAAATAGTTTCAGGAGTTCATTCACCCTCAATGGCTCCAAAAAGTCTGGGGTTCATGAGAATCTGAAATTCTGTTCTGCAATTTCCCCCTTTTGATCAGGGCTTTTCTATGGACTCTTTGATCAAAATGTTCAGCGACAGTAGCCAGGAACATTTTGGTTCTTCTGGTCTCGTGGCATGCTAGATGTTCTTTTAAAAAACATGAGTGGATGCTGAAGGTTATCAAATACTTATTTTATTACACCTATTAATATAATCACATTTATTTTTCCTGTACATATGGTAAATTATACTGATTCATTTTTGAATGTTAAACTAACCTTGAATTCTTGGGATAGACCCAACTTGGTCATAATATATTCTTCTTTACAGTATTGCTGCATTTGTTTTGCCTATTTATTTTCATATTTTGCATCTATGTTCATCAGTGACATTGGCCTGTAATTTTCCCATCTTGTGCTGCTCTTGTCAGGTTTTGGTATCAATATTCATTCTACAAGCTTTACAAAGGAGTTTGGGTATATATTTCATTTTATATTGAAGAATTTGTGAAATATTTCTTGAATATTTGGCAGAATTTGCAGGAAAAGCCATCTGACATGAAGTTTTCTTTTTGAGAATAGTTTGAGCTCTAATTCAATTCTATTAACAGTTGTGGAATTACTTTTGCTTCCTGTTTCTTCCTGAATCGTTGTTATTAACTTACATGGTATGATGCGTTTGCCTACTTTACCTAAATTTGCAAATTTATTGACTAATATGGTTCATAACATTCTCACGTTATCTTTATGTTCTGCAAGATCTGTAGTCATTTTCTTTCTAATTCCTGATATTCGGTATTTATACCTTCATTCTTTTTCTCTTGATCAGTCTTCCCTAAAGTTTGTCAATTTTACTAGCACTTTCTAAGAATCAACTTTAGTCTTCGTTGATCGTCTGTTGCATGTATTCAATCATTAATAGAAACAAAAATTTCTATGAATGTTTGTTTCTGTTTTTTTCCCAACATTTTGAATGGATGTTTAACTCACTTATTTTTCAAGATTTGTTCTTTCCAATTATATTTTTAAGGCTATAAGTTTCCTATATTATATTGTCTGTACTGCACAACTTTTTACATGCACTATGTTCATAATTGTTCACTTCAAAATGTATTCTAATTTTCATCATGATGTCTTTTTTGACTCATAGTATTTTAAAATATCCAAGGACATGGAGATTTTGTATTTTCTTTTTCTAAGATGGTTTCTTTTTTAATTATGATGTACTTACATAGTATCCTCTATATTATTGCAGACTCTTGAAATTTGTTGAAACTTGCTTTATAACACAGTATATAGTCAATTTTTATAAACACTATGTGCGTGAGATGAATGTATATTCTTTAGTGGTTAGATAATGCACACACATACACATATATCAATTTGGTATTTTTATACATGTTAAATCTTCTGTATCCTTGATAATTTATGGACTTCTATGTTTCTGAGGGGTGTGTTAAAAGTCTATTATGATGCATGATGTCAAAAGGAGCCCCAGTAGTGCAGTGGTTAAGCACTCAGCTGTTAAACCTTTTGATTTGATCCACCAACTACTCCACAGGAAAAAGATATGACTGTTTCCTTCCATAAAGATTACAGCCTTAGAAACCCTTTGGAGAAGTTCTACTCCATCCTATAGTCACTATGAGTCAGAATTTACTCAACAGCACACAAGAAAAAACGTATGATGTGATGGAAACTGAGGAGTACAAACCTCAAAGAATTGGTCCTACCTCCAGGGTCAAAGGATGAAGGACAGAGAAAACAGCAGAGACATCCAAAAGCTTGGAAACAAGGAGGCTGAGAGGAAGACGCCTGGTGGTTTAAGGGCTTTGAAGGGCTACCACATATACTGAGGAATCTGGAGTGCAATGTTCTTGCCTAAGGATGAAGACATGCTCATAAAGATCCTGACAAAGCTCTGGGCTTGCACCTCTGGCTGATCTTTGGGCTCCATGGGGGCAGGAAGTGAAGGCTAAGGCAGAGTTTTAGGCACTCTTGCTTAGCATTGAAAGAATGCCCCAGTTCAGAGCCAATCTGCAAAGACTGGGATAATGTTCCTTTTTGTTTTTGGCTACAAGCTTTTAAAGAAATCACTGTCAGGTCATGAACTGACTGCTGACATAACAGAACAGAACTTCAGTGTCCACACATGAGAAGACATACAATCTTTGCAGAAATAGTTTGGGAACATCACTAAGCAAATGGATGACTGGCCCTCAACAATTTAAGAAAAAAAAAGAAAAAAAGCAAACCCTAATGACAGGGAATCTGATTTCCAGAGTTACATTATAATGTTTAAAATATTCAGTTTTCAACACACTATTTTAAGTCATAAAAAGAAAAAAGAAAAGGATGGTTCATTTGTTAAGAAGAAAGAAGAGAATGAACAGAAAGCATCCCTAAGGAAACACAGATATTGGGATTACTAGACAAAGATTTTAAACCAATTGTCTTAAATTTCCTCAAAGAGCTAAAGAAACCATAGACAAAAAAAAAAAAAGGAAACCAAGAGAAGAATGTATGAACAAGTAGAAAATATTAATAAAGAAATATTATACAAAAGAGCCAAAAAGAAATTACAGAGCTGAAAAGTAGAATAGCTGAAATAAAAATTTCATTAGAGGAGCTCAACAGCAGATTTGAGCAAGAAAGCAGGAAAATGTAAACTTGAAAAAGCACAACTGAAATTGTTCTAACTCAGGAGCATAAAGGAAAAAGAATGAAGAAAATGAACAGAGCCTAAGGGACCTGAGGGACAACATCAAGCATACCAATATACTCATTAAGGAGTCCCAGAAAGGAAAGAAACATGAAAGGACAGAAAGAATATTTGAAAATGTAATGACTGGAAGGTTCCCAAATGTCATCTAGATATCCAAGAAGCTCAATAAACTCAAAGGACAATAAATACATAGATATCCACAGACAGACATAATCAAAATGTCAAAAGACAAACACAGAAACTTGAAAGCAGTAAGAGATAAGTGACTCCTAGTGTACAAGAGAGTCTCAACAAGTTTAACTGTTGATTTTTCACCAGAAACCACTGAGACAAGAAAATAGTGGGATGATGTACTTAAGGCACTGGAAAAAAAAAAAAAATACAGAAACAAAACTATGAACCAAGATGTCAATATCTAGCAAAACTATCTTTCAAAAATGAAGGCGAAAGTAAGACATGCCCAGATACACAAAACCTGAGGGAGTGAGTTAGTAGCAGAACTGCCTTATGAGAAATGCCACAGGGAATCATTCTGGCTGGCATGAAAGGACACTAGACAGTAAGTGGAAGCCATAAAAAGAAACAAAGACTCCGTAAAGGTAACTACTTAGATAAAACAAAGTCAGTAATATTTTTATATCACGCCTCTCTTTTTTTCATATATGATTTAAAGCACGAATGCATAAAAATACTTACACATCTCTCTTAATGGACACACAATGTATAAAGACGCAATTTTTGTAACAGCAACGTAAGTAGGGGAGGTAACTGAGCTGAATAAAAGCAGAATTTTCCATACTGTTGAAGGTAAATTTATATTAATTAAAAGAAGATTGTTATAAATATAAGATCTTAATTGTAATCCTCATGGTCACCACTAAGAAGTTAAACAATATAAGGAAAGGAAATAAGGAGAGGACCAAAATTGTACACTTGAAAAAAATCAGTCAAACACAAAAGTGGACAGTAGTGAAGAAAATGAGCAACAAAATACATATATGACCTACTACTACAAAGTAGAAGATATAAGTCCTTCCTTATCATTAATCGCTTTAAATATAAATAGATTAAATTCACAATTGGGATCATTAAAGTTGTGTGTCAACTTTGTCGGACCATGATTCTCAGTGCTTTGGCAGTTATGATGTAGTTTAGCAGTCGTATACGGATGAAATCACTTCCATAATGAGATGTGATATAATGCGATTACCTCCGTGATGGGATCTGCTGTGAGTAGCCAATCAGATGTAAGGGAGTTTCCTCAGGGGTGTGGACTGCATCCAATATAGGTGGACTTTCTGGCAAGGCTCTTGAGCTTTTGCTCACTCTGAATCCTGCAGCTGGCTCCTCTTCATCTGATCTCAAGTTTTTGGGACTTGAACCTTCAGTTTACCTTCCAATTTTGGGATTCATCAGCCTCCGCAGTCTGTGAGCCACGACCTGCCAGCTTAACTGCCGATCTTGAGATTTGTCAGCCTTTGCAGCCTGTGAGCCACAGACCTGTTGTATGACCTGCAGATCTTCAGTTCTGCAGTCCCTGCATCTACGTGAGTCAGGAGAAGCCACCAGCCTGACCCATGGACTTGAGACCTACCAGCCTCTACAGCCTCGTGAGCCATTTCCTTGATATAAATCTATTTAAATATATATCTCACTGGTTTTGCTTCTCTGGAGAACCCAGCCTAAGATACCAATTAAAAGACAAATATTGGCAGAATTAATAAAAAAATCATTCAATTGCTATCAAGCTGATCTGACTCACGGTGACCCCTCCCCCCATGTGTGTCAGAGTAGTACTGACACTCAAGTGTGTCAGTTCAATGGCTAATTTTTCAAAAGTAGATCGCCAAGCCTTTCTTCCGAAGTGCCTCTGGGTGGACTCAAACCTTCAACATTTTGGTTAGCAGCTGAATGCATTAACCGTTTGCACCTCCCAAGGACTACAACATGTATCTATGTTTATTTCTGTATTACTTGTCTTTATACTCTATACGTACATACACACATAGACACACACACATAGACATCACACAGATGCTTTGGACTTCAACTAGCAGGGCTCTATTAATTGTTGATAGAAAAGTACTGCTATCAATTATAAATGCGTATTTGTCCATTTCCCCTTTCAGATTTATTAGTTTTTGTATTTTGGAGCCCTGTTGTTAAATACGTACACATTTAGGATTGTTGTATCTTTTTGGAGAATTGAACCTCTATTATGTTATGTCCCTACTTATTCCCAATAATACTCCTTTTTCTGAAGTATAATTTGTCTGATATTAATATAGCTACTGCAGTAGAACTGGATAATTTTCAACCATTTCAAGAGGTAACATAAGATCAAGAACTGATGGTATAAAAGGAAGAAATCGAAGCTGCATTGAAGGCATTGGTGAAAAAACTACCCTCTCTCCACCATCTTCACTAACTCTGACACCAACTGTCCCTCACACAGCACTCCCTACTTCTCTGCTGGGTTCAATAATTCATTGCAACGGCCACACAGAGCTCACAGTCCATATTCATGATTATGGGGTTTATTAGGGAAGTAACAGTTACAACTCAGGCTCAGAGACACTCAGAATACAGTTCTTCTATCAGGACAGCCTCTTCCCTCCTGTGCTCATAGGCGTGCCTCTGCCTGGCCTTGGGCCTCTCTCCAAAGGCACTCAGCTTTCCTTCTCCCTGGGCCAGCATCTCCTATAGCCGGGTCCCTGTTGCTTGGTCTCTCCTGCCATGGCATCTTACCGTCTTCAGGGTTACAGCTTCCTCTCTCTATCTCAGTCTCCTGCTTCTAGGAGCTTCTCAGTGCAGGGATCTCAGGTCCATAATATATGCTCAGCTCCTGGCTGTTCTTCCTTGATGGGAGTTGAATCCTCCTCTTTGCTCTGGAACTGGTTCTCTTTGAAGGGAAAACTAAACAATCCCCTTGGTGAGCCACAACTACCCTATCACACAGTCCTGCCCAAGCGCCAGGGTGGATGTTATAAGACCATGGCTAGAAAGGCCACACAAAGTAAACAATCACATCACAGCACCTTGGACTCATTTTTCGAGCGAAGTATCAAAAATCCCATACGAACAGATTGGTAAAGAACATAATCAACGGCAAGAACATTTTCATAATTATGTTTTCTGTATTTGGAAGAAATCTATAGCACTATTCTTATTTTGCCAGTTCACAGGGATCACAGAGATTAGTGGTAGATATCGCAGTACCAGAAAACTCTCTGGTGAAACAGTCTGTGAGCAGTCTTACAAACACGGATATTCCACCAGAGTCAAAAGAATGACGTTACATTAATCATCAAAGAGAACATTTCAAGATCTAGCCTGAAGTACAATGTTGTCACTGATAGGCTAATACCCATACACTTACAAGGAAGACCAGTTTATATGACTATTCAAATTTATGCACCAACCACCAATGCCAAAGACAAAGAAATTGAAGATTTTAAACAACTTCTGCAGCCTGAAATTGATGAAACATGCAATCAAGATGCATTGATAATTACTGGTCATTAGAATGTTAAAGTTGGAAACAAAGAAGGAAAAGTAGTTGGAAAATACAGCATTGCTGATAGAAATGATGCCAGAAATCTCATGAAAGAAGTTTGCAAGACCAGTGACTCATCCACTGCAAATATCTTTCTTCACCAACATGAACGGCAGCTATACACGTGGACTTTACCAGATGGAATACACGGGAATCAAACTGACTACATCTGTGGGAAGAGAAGATGGGAAAACTCATATCATCAGTCAGAACAAGGCCAGGGATCGATTGTGAAACAGACTGTCAATTGCTCATATGGGAGTTCAAGTTGAAACTGAAGAAAATTAGAATAAGTCAGAAAGGGCCAAAGTACGACCTTGAGTATATCTCACCTGTATTTAGAGACCACCTCGAGAATACATTTTATGTGTTAAACTTAACAACTGAAGACCAGGTGAGTTGTGGAATGACATCAAGGACATCACACATGAAGAAAGCAAGAGGTCCTTTAAAAGACAGGAAAGAAAGAAAAGACCAAAACGGATGTCAGAAGAGACTCTGAACCTTGCTCTTGAATGTCGGGTAGCTAAAGTGAAAGGAAGAAATGACGAAGTAATAGAGCTGAACAGAAGATTTCAAAGGGGGGCTTGAGAAGAAAAAGTATTATAATGACATGTGTAAAGATCTGGAGATGGATAACCAAAACGGAAGAACACACTCAGCATTTCTCAAGCTGAAAGAACTGAAGAAAAAATTCAACCCTTGAGTTGCAATACTGAAGGACTCTACAGGTATAATATTAAATGACGCAGGAAGCATCAAAAGAAGATGAAAGTAATACCCACAGTTACTATGCCAAAAAGGATTGGTCGACCTTCAACCATTTCAGGAAGTAGCATATGATCAGAAACCGATGGTACTGAAGGAAGAAGTCCATGCTGCACTGAAGGAATTGGTGAGAAAAAAAAGCCTCCAAGAATTGATGGAATACCAACTGAGATGTTTCACCAAATGGATGCAGCACTGGAATCGCTCACTTGTCTAATCCCAAGAAATTTGGAATACAGCTACCTGGCCTATGAACTGGAAAGGATGCATATTTACACCTATTCCTAAGACAGGTGATCCAACCAAATGTGGAAATTATCAAACAATATCATTAATATCACATGCAAGTAATACTCTGCTAAAAATCATGCAAAAGCAGCTGCAGCAGTGCATTGACAGGGAACTGCCAGAAATTTAAGCAGGATTCAGAAGAGGACATGGAAGGAGGGATATCACAGCTGATGTCATATTGATTCTGGCTGAAAGCAGAGAATACCAGAAAGATGTTTACCTGTTTTATTGACTATGCAAAGGCATTTGACTGCTTGGGTCATAACAAATTATGGATAACATTGCGAAGAGTGGGAATTCCAGAACACTCAATTGTGCTGATGAGGAACCTGATCAAGAGGTAGACGTTCAAACAGAAAAAAGTGATACTGCGTGGTTTAAAGTCAGGAAAGGTGTGTGTCAGGGTTGTATCCTTTCACAATACTTATTTAATCTGCAAATAATCTGAGAAGCTAGACTATATGAAGAACAAGACATCAGGATTGGAGGAAGACTTATTAACAACGTGCATTTTGCAGATGACACAACCCTGCTTGCTAAAAGCTAAGAGGACTTGAAGCACTTACTGATGAAGATCAAAGACCACGGCCTTCAGTATAGATTGCACTTCAACATAAAGAAAACAAAAATCCTCACAACTGGGCCAATGAGCAACATCATGATAAATGGAGAAAAGATTGAGATTGTCAAGGATTTCATTTTATTTGGATCCACAATCAACACCCATGGAAACAGCAGTTAAGAAATCAAAAGATGCATTGCATTAGGCAAATCGGCTGCAAAAGACCTCTAAAGTGTTGAAAAGCAAAGACATCACCTTGAAAACTAAGATGCAACTGATCCAAGCCACAGTGTTTTCAGTGGCCTCGTATGTGTGGGAAAGCTGGCTGATGAATAAGGAAGACCGAAGAAGAATTGATGCCTTTTAATTGTCGTGTTGGTGAAGAATTCTGAATATACCATGAACTGCCAAAAGAACAAAAAAATCTATCTTGAAAGAAGTATAACCAGAACGTACCCTAGCCTAGAAGCAAAGATGGCTGGGCTACATCCTACATACTTTGGACCTGTTTTCAGAAGGAATTAGTCCATGGAGAAGGATATCATGTACTATTTCTTTGGACTATCTAAGACCTGAAGAACAAAATCTCATGGTCCAAATTAACATTTTTACTTACTAATTTTCAAATGTAGCCCTGGTGGAAGAGTGGTTAAGAGCTTGGCTGAAACTAAAAGGTTTCAACCAGCCTCTCCTTAGAAGCCCTGCTGTGCAGTTCTATTCTGTCCAATAGGGTCACTGTTAGTTAAAATTTAATCCACAGCAATGAGTTATTTAATTTTCAAATATAAATTTTTTCTGTTAATGTCTAAATTCTAAAGTAAATTCTATTTTATAAACTACCTGTTTTATAAATTTATTTTCTATTATTCAAATTCATTGTTATAGTAGAACCAAACTTAAAAAGTAACATAATTTTATATCCAGGCAAAATTTTCATTTTGCCAATAACTAAGTGGAGTGCAAAAATGGAAGCCTGCAGAAGATAAAAAGAAAATGATTTGTGAATCCCTAAAGACAATTCCAAAATTCCTTTTTAGAATGTAATAAATCAGCAGAGACTTCTTGCATTAAAGGTACGTGCTTAATGGGTGGGAATCATCCTACTAGTACCACTAGTGCTGAAATTAACGATGGCAATACAAATATAACAGAATTTGTTCCAAATTCTGCATCCATTTCTTGATGTAGTAAAAAAAAAAAATTAGTAATGATCTACAAAGTGAAACTAAGAATATTAAATTGTCACATCTGCAGAGCGCATAAATAACAGACATGCAGATCCTGCCTTGTGGAATAATTTTCTTCCAATGAAGTAAATTACTGGATCAAAAGAGGCCCAAGTGATTGTCAACATCACAATTGTCCACTTGTAAATTTGTGTTGAAAATTCCTGGATGGTAAACAAAGTTCTGTAGCCAGAATTTTTTCTAGAGTGCAAAGTTAATGATGAAAATTATAAGAGGGAGTGGCTACTGCAATCTCCATCAGTCAGCTCTGTGTATTGTTTTGTTTGCAAACCTACTAACCAAACAAACAAACCCGTCATCCTCATTTAATTCTTGAATTGCTACAGATGAATTTAGCAATTGGTGCAAATTGAATAGGATCGGTAAACATGAAAATAGTTCAATTCACAGAGATTATGTTATCCTATTTAAACCAAACACATTGTTCTGGCTTAATTTATGAACTGGAATCACAAATTAATGAACATCAGTATTGAAAAGCCATTTTGTAATGTGTCGTTGTTGTCATAACAATCACTGAATGGGGACTATCTTCGTGAAAAAGAAATGAAGTCTTTGGGTCCCCACGAAATGGAAAATTTTAAAGTTGGCTTCAACTTGCTGCTCATTTGATCTATTTTTAGCAAGTCACATCTCAAAACACGGTAACACAGGAAAGGGCAATCCATTCCATAATTCTAAAATAATGTGTAAAAAATTTATAATCTTGATAAGTGATGAAGTTCAATCAACTACTGTCAGTGAAATAAGTATAGCTCGATATTTTATTTTGTCTGTGGATTCCACTTCTGAGCCTTCTCATACAGGCCAGCTAAGTATTGTTTAAAGATCCGTATCTCCAACAGATAGAAAACCTGTGCGGTGATTTATCACATTTACTAGCTTAAAAAATCATACTGGTAAAGACGTTGCAAAGCAAGTGTTTCACTAATTATGTGAAGTTTGCAAAATTGACTTTTCTAAGTGCAGAGACCAATCCTATGACAATGCTGCCATTACGTCACTGCATTACAAAGGCATACAACAGAAAATTCTGGAATGAAATTAATATGCCATTTTCATACCAAGGTGCTGCACATTCCCTTAATTTTGTAGGATGTATCACAATAGTTTTTTTTTGTCCAAAAGCAATTGATGTTTTTTCTAATATTCAGTTACTTTATAAATTTTTTGCCACCTCTACTCACTGATGAGCTGTTCTTAAAACATATTCAGGCAATGATTGAGCATTAAAATGTCTAATACACATTGGGAAGCACATGCTATAGCAACAAGTACAATTCTAGGCCCCACACAGAATATTGCTGAAGACTAGATACAAAAAGGAAACTACAAAACAGAAGCTAAAATCATGGCTGCCTTAGTCATCTAGTGCTGCCATAACAGATACCATAAGTGGATGGCGTTAACAAAGAGAAATTTATTTTCTCACAGTCTAGTAGGTTACAAGTCCAAATTCAGGACATAAGCTCCAGGGGAAGGCTTTCTCTCTCTGTTGATTCTGGAAGAAGGTCCTTGTCCTCCATCTTCCCATGGTCAAGGAGCTTCTCAGGCGCAGGGACCCCAGGTCCAAAGGACACGCTCTGCTCTTGGTAGTATGAGGCCCCCAACTCTCTATCCTTTCATCTCCTGAGAGATAAAAGGTGGTGCAGGCCACACCCTAGGGAAACTCCCTGTATCTCGGATCAGGGAGGTGTTAAAATCCCACCCTAATCCTCTCAACATAAAATTACCATCACAAAATGGAGGACAACCTCACATGGCCGATCCAAGTTGATACACATATTTTGGGGGGACATAGTTCAATCCATGACATTCTACCCTTTGGCCGCCCCAACATCACATTCTTGCAAATGGAAAACATATTCATCCCATCACAAACCAAAACCAAACCCACTGCCGTCCAGTCGATTCTGACTCATAGCGACCCTATAGGACAGAGTAGAACTTCCCCATAGAGTTTCCAAGGAGCGCCTGGCAGATTCGAACTGCTGACCTTTCGGTTACCAGACGTAGCACTTAACCACTAGGCCACCAGGGTTTCCTCATCCCATCATAGCATAGAAAAAGTCTTAAATCAAGTCCAAGTCCAAAATTCAAAAATCCCTCTTCATCTGTGAAATCTAGGACACAAGTTATCTGTTTCCAAAGGTACAATGGCATAAAAGGCACAAGCTAGACATTTCCGTTACAAATTGAAGAAACTTGAGGGAAAGAAGGCATAACATGTACCAAGCAAGTCAGGAGAACACATCGCATTAGCCCTCAAAGACATTGCAAACCAAGTGTTTCACTAATTAGGCGAAGTTTGCAAAATTGGCTTTTCGAAGTGCAGAGACCAACCCTATCACAATGCTGGGAAATGTCACTGCATGATAAAGGCATGCAACAGAAAATTCTGGAATGTAATGAATATGCCATTTTCATACCAAGGTGCTGCATATTCACTTAATTTTATAGGATATATCACAATGGATTTTTGTCAAAAAAATGATTTTTTTCTTCTATTCAGATATTTTACAAATTTTTTGCCATCTGTATTCACCGATGAGCTGTTCATAGGCAATGATCAGCATTAAAATGTCTTTCTAATACCCACTGGGAAGCACATGCTATAGCAACGAGTGCAATCCTGGAATCACACACTCAGATTCTAGGTGCCATAAAGAATATTGCTGAAGACCAGTCACAAAAAGGAGACACCAGAACAGAAGCTTAAAACGTCACCAACAAAATGTAAATGCAGACCATATAATTGTTATATATAATAATATATTGCATCATTTTCATTTGATGAGTCAATTCTCCAAGATTCAGAAGTAAATTTGTAGACATGCATGGATCTCTACCAGCTATTAACAAGATATTTACAGAAGAGAACATTTTGAAAACACAATAAAACAAATACTGCCAAATACTGATTATCAAGCACTTTATTGTTGCAGAAGCATTAAAAGAAACAAGTAAATGAGAGAAATGCTCCAGAAGTATTGAGTGCCAGAGATCAATTTCACATAACCATCATCACTAACACACTTGAATCTTGCATGAAATGAAGGGTGAAGATATATGAAGTTCCTTCTGATATTTTTTTCCTTCTTAATGTGAATATAACTGATGAAGAATTCCTGAAGGTACCCAATAAATCAGCACAGGCTTATCCTGATGAGAAAAGCCTGGTGGCATAGTGGGTAAGTGCTACGACTACTAACCAAGAGGACGGCAGTTCAAATCCACGAGGCGCTCCTTGGAAACTCTATCGGGCATTTCTACGCTGTCCTATAGGGGCGGGATGAGTCAGAATCGACTCGACGGCAGTGGGTTTGGTTTTTATCCTGATGACTTAAGACAAACCTTTATGGAGAAGTGCTACAATATCATTCTTACGTTAGAATTAAGTTTAGAGATTCAAGACAAATTTTACTCATGTAGGCATGTAAACCAAAAAACCAAACCCATTGCTGGTGAATTGATTTCAACACATAGCAACGCTATAGGAAAGAGTAGAATTGCCCCCATGTTTCCATGGAGCAGCTAATGTATTCGAACTGCCAAGCTTTTGGTTAGCAGCTGAGTTCTTAACCACTGCACCACCAGCGCTCCAAATATACCCTGGCCCCGTAGTTCAAATGCAACAGCCGCTCCTTGAAAACCCTATGAGGCAGTTCTACTCTGACCTATAGGGTCATTATGCATCAGAATCCACTCCAACCCGACGGGTTTGTTCTGCCTACTGCCTCATCCCTATTTCATTTTCTCAGAGATAAGTTTCTCTGATAGTGTCAGATTCAGGAATGTGATGGCCCTGAACATCAAAGGTGAAGTTACAGAATTGGACTTAGTAGCAGGGGGAGGGGGATATGGTTCAGAAGCAGTGAGAGGTTGACAGACCTGACCCGGCAGAAACAAGCACCCTGCAGGCTGGATTGGATGGCATGTGCGGTGAGGCAAGCAGTGATGCTCGGGACATGTTTTTCACATCAGAAGAGACCGAGTGGTGGAAAGTCTACACAAGCCTCCAGAGCCAGTGAAAAGCAGTGCTAAGTTGGTAAAAGATAAGTACATGCATTTAAAATGCCACACAAATCAAAAATCACCCCTTTGGGAAGAACATCATTCCCATTTACCTGCTTGTCCCTCTCTGTTTTTAGTCTTGGACCGGCTTCGGCTATTTCTGGGTCCCCTGGGCCAGAAGTAGGAACTATCACATGCCCTGGAGCAGGAACAAAGAACAAAAAATAATCTGCCAGCTTCCCTAAGCCAGGAACTCAGGGAAGGCACAGACATAAGGGGTCCAAGGACTCTGAATGCCTTTCACCCTTGCATAGACCTGTGTGGGCCCATTTCAACAGCGTAGGCCCTCATTAGCACACTACAACAGGGTATATACCTGAAGCCTATTTTTAACTGTATCAGCTATAAAGTGGAGGGGCAGATTTCTGATATTTGACAACGTTCTGCCAATGAAGAAGGATCCTCACCTATCCACATCAGTGACTTGAGGGTTCGTGGCTCCACCCATGCCACCTAGCCACCCAATTCAGGAGTCCAAGAATAAGTGGTGAATCCCAGTACTTACAACCAACAGCATTGGGTGCCCACAGTCTGGCTGCAAAACCTACCCACCTATGTGCTCTAGGGAACAGGGACATGCTTTCCTCCCAGACACTCAAGGGCAGTCATTCCCCCCACAGTAGCCAGACACCTGTACCTACTCCAATCAACCCTGTCTATGTAGGACTGTAGGTGAGAGCCTACACCACACACTTGGTGACCTGGACACCTGAGCTGAATCCATACAAGAAAAGTAAAAGGGCTCCTAGGCTCACATACCTAGTAACAGCTCTGATCACCTGGTGACAGGATTTAAGAGCTTCAAAGGTGCCAATAATCAAACTAGCTCACCCAAACAGCCTATTTGGGCATATCAAAATAAAACAAGAAGCTAGGACACAGTACACCAAAAAAAAAAAAAAAAAAAACCCCAGTGCCATCAAGTAGATTCCGACTCAGTAAGCAAACATAAAATAAATGGATATAATAACTTATTGATGGCTCAGAGACAAGTGTAAATATCAAATAACATAAAGAGGCAGACCATGATGGATTCAGGAAGTTCCCAAAACAAGAAATCTTCCAAATGAAGAGAAATTCCAGGAATTACCGGAGGAAGAATTTAAAGGATTAAGAGACCGAGCTCTTCAAAAGATCCAGGAGGAGATCAGGCAAAACGAAGAACAAGCCAAGGAACACACAGATAAAACAATAGAGGAACTTAAGAAGGTTAGACAAGAGTATAATGACAAATGTAACAGGCTGCGAGAATCCATAGAAAGATAGCAAGCAAATCCAAAAGAGTAACAATAAAATTTCAGAATTAGACAACTCAATAGAAAATGAGAGGAGCAGAATTGAGGCACTGGAAGTCAGAATTAGTGAGACTGAAGATAAAGCACTTGATGCCAACTTATCTGAGGAAAAATCAGATAAAGTAATTTTTGAAAATTGAAGAAACTCTAAGAATTATGCGGGATTCTATCAAGGGTGATTGGAACACCAGAATCGGGGCAGGGGGTGGAGGGATAACAGAAAACACAGTGAGAATTGTTGAAGACTTCTTGTCTAAAAACTTCGCTGATCTTGTGAAAGATAAGAAGATATCTATCCAAGATGCTTACTGAACCCCACCCAAGGTAGATGCCAAGATAAAGTCACCAGGACATATTATAATCTTGCTTGCCAAAACCAAATATAAAGAGAGAATTTTAAGAGTAGCTAGGCATAAACAAAAAGTCACCTATAAAGAAGGGTCAGTAAGACCAAGCTTGGACTACTCAGCAGAAACCATGCAGGCAAGAAGGACATATACAAAGCCCTGAAGGAAAAAAAAAAAAAAAAAATTGCCTGCCAAGAATTATACATCCAGCAAAACTGTCTCTCAAATATGACGGTGAAATTAGGGCATTTCCAGATAAGCAGAAGTTTAGGGAATTTTTAAAAACCTAACCAATATGACAAGAAATAATAAAGGGAGTTCTCCAGTTAGGAAATCAATAACATCAGCTAACAACCCAAGGCTAGAACACGGGACAGAACTACCAGATATCAACCCACATAGGGACATCACTAATAAATCAAAGCTAAAACACTGAAAATATTGAAACAGAGACATTGATCTGCAAAAGATGACAACATTAAGAGAAAAAAGAGGGACTAAATAATGTAGTCATAGATCTTTCATATGGAGAGGAAGTCAAGACGATATAAAGAAATAAAAAATAGGTTTAAATTTAGAAAAACAGAGGTAAATGTTAAGGTAACCCAAAGGAAACTAACAATCCTACACATTAAAATAAAAAAAAAAAAAGGAAAACATAAATTTTTGGCAAATACAAAAGCAACAACAAGGAAAAAGATGAAAGACTAAAAAGAAAAACGATTCAGCACAGAAAAAAATTAATTAGCAGTAAATACAAAGGCAACAAAAATGAAGAGAATGGAAAGAAAATGCACAAAGAACAACTACTCAACAGAGAAAATTAACTGGAATAAGGAACATGTCAACAACACATACACAAAAAAGACGAAAATGACAGCACTAAACTCATAACTATGAATAATTATGATAAATGTAAATGGTTTAATTGCATCAATAAGGAGACAGAGAGTAGCAGAATGGATTAAAAAACATGATCCGTCTGTATGCAGACTGCAAGAGACACACCATAGACTCAAAGACATTAAATAAATCTCAAAGAATGGAAAAATTTTATATATTTATATATATATATATACATATATCAAGCAGACAACAATAAAAAATAAGAGTGGCAATATTAATCTCTGATAAAACAGGCTTTAAAGTAAAATCCGCCACAAAGGAAAAGGAAATACACTATATAATGATTAAAGGGTCAATATACCGGGAGGACAAAATCATAATAAATACTTATATACCCAATGACAGGGCTCCAAAAGACATAAAACAAACTCAAACAGCATTGAAAAGAGAAATAGCTCCACAATAATAGCAGAAGACTTCAACATACCACTTCTGATGACAGACAGGATATCCATAAACAAGCTCAATAAAGACACGGAAGATCTAAATACCACAATCAGCCAACTTGATCTCACAGACTTAAACACAACACTTCACTCAACGGTAGTCAAGTAAACTTTCTTTTCTAACGCTCATGGAGCATTCTTGAGAATAGACCACGTATTAGGCCACAAAGCAAGCATTAACAGAATCCAAAACATCAAAATATTACACAACATGTTTCCTGACCATAAAGCCATAAAAGTCAAAAGGCTGTAGTTATCATACATTTTAATTTCTTACATATTTTAAACCCAATAAAGTCTATTCTTATTATGTCATGCAGTCAGTAATCCTCTATTTTTACCCGTTTCATTAACTTTCATTCCTTCTTGCATCTTAAGCCTTTCACCTTAATTTTCTTCCTGCTTGAAGAATACCTTTGGAATTTTAATAATGTGGGCATGCTGATGTTAACTTATCTAGGTTTTGTTTGTCTGAAAACAAAAGGTCTTTGCTCATTCATGATGTTTTTCCTCAGCATAGAGTTCTGGGTTGCCATATATTTTCTCTCTATAATTTAAATATATCATCTTATTGTCTTAGGGTTTTCACTATTTCTGTAGAGAAGTCATCAGTTTTTTTTGTTTGTCCTTTAAAGATAATCTCTTCCATTCTTTAAGTAGTGTTAAATTATTTGTTTTTTGTGGGTTTTTTTGTCTTTACCTTCAGCAGTCCTACTACGATGTACCTAGATAAGAATTTCTTTGTATTTACCCTACATGGGTCTTATAAGGAAACCCTGGTGGCGTAGCGGTTAAGTGTTATGGCTGCTAAGCAAAAAGGTTAGCAGTTCGAATCCACCAGGCGCTCCTTGCAAACTCTATGAAGCAGTTCTACTCTGTCCTGTAGGGTCGCTTTGAGTCAGAATCGACTCGACAGCAGTGGCTTTTTTTTTTTTTTGGGTTTTGTAAGTCTTCTAGGATCTGTGACTTGATATCTTTAATCATTTGAAGAAAATTCTCAGCCATAATCTCAGTTTTTCTGCCTCATTCTTTTTCTTCCTTCTTAAAGTATCTTATGCTGGATATTCTCATTATATTCTCTGTATCTTATTCCTTTTTATCTTATATATTTTTTTTCTTTTGTCTATGCCTCTATTTTCTTCCAACATATCTTCCAGTTCACTAAATCTCTCTTCAGCATTTTTAATCTGCTGTTATATACATACATTAAGATTTTAACTTCAGCTATAGTTTTTGGTTGACTTTCTAAGTTGATCTTTTTCTTAGTTTCTAGTTTTTTACCAAATTTCTAGGTCTTGCCTTTATTTCTTTGAACATAATAGAGTTATTTCAGTGTCTTTGTCTGATAGCTCCAATATCTAGTTTTTCTGTGGATCTCATTCTGTTATTTGTTGTTTCTACAGGTTTCACTCTTTTCTTTCTTTTTAAAAAAAATTGTTGATTATATTAGAGAGGCAAGGCCAAGATGGCAGAGTAGTGAGATGCTGCCAGTGAACCCTCTTACAAAAAAGACCCGAAAAAACAAGTGAAGCGATTATATCTATGACAAGCTAGGAGTCCTGAACATCAAAGGCAAAGTTAGAAAACGGACTCTGTGGCAGAGGGAGGGAGAGACTATTCAGAAGTGGAGAGGAGTTACTGGACCTGAACAGCCAGGAACCCTCAGGCACCATTCCCTGGAGCGACTGCAGTGGGCCTGGCAGTAGCATTCCAGAGGCGTTTAGCTCAGGGAAAGACAGCAAGTTGCACAGACTACTCACACCTGCAGAACAAGAGAAGAACGGCACTCTCAGCAAAAGCTAATTACTTGTGTTTATTTTACCACACCCCTAGCCCCCAAGCCGGCTTCAGTGGCTGTCAACTTCCCTGGGCCTGAGATAGGCCCTGGTACCACTCTGAGCCATTTTTCCATCCTTGAAGAAGGTATAAGTTCACAACTGGGGGAACGATAATCTGCTAGCTCAATTAAGCTGGGGAGCTCAGGACAGAAGTAGCTCTTGTTCAGGCACAAACGGTCCATGGGCTTTGAATACCTTTCACCCCAGCACGGACCTCTGTGGGCCGATTTCAGAAGAATAGGCCCTTGTTGCCAGACTGCAACTGTTTCAGCTGAACGGTGGAAAGATGGGTGTTTGATGTTTGACACTGCTTTGCCTATTAAACAGGGTCTTCACCTACCCACATCAGGGGCCTAAGGACTGGAGGCTCCACTCACAATACCTGGCCACCTCTGACAGGGCTCCAAAGATAAGTAGTACTGCCCTGAACTTACAACCAAAAGCATTGGGTACCCATCGCCCTTCTGCAGAACCCACCCGTGTGCTCTACAGAACAGAGATGCGCTTTCCTCACAGACACTCAGAGGACAGCTGTCAGACCCCTGCCTTGATCAGACTCTGACCCCCTACTGCAGCCAGATACTTCTGCCTACACCAATAACCCCTGCCCCTCTAAGACTGTAGGGCAGAGCCTGTACCTTACACTTTATGACCAACTACCTGGGCACCTGAGTTGAATCCATACAAGAAAATAAATGAACTCCTAGGCTCATATACCTGGTAACAGTGCTAGCCATCTGGTGATAGTACATTAGAGCTTCAAAGGTGAAAATAATCAACCTAACGCACTCAAGCAGCTTATTTGGGTATACCAAAACTAAACAAAGCAAGAAGCTAGGATACAAAAAGCAAGCATAAAGTAAACTAATACAATAACTTATAGATTGCTCAGAGACAACAGTCAACATCAAATCACATAAAGAGTCAGACACGGGGGCAGGACCAAGATGGCTGACTAGGTAGAAGATTCCGCTTATCCCTCTTGAAACAAAGACTCAAAAAAACAAGTGAATCAATTACATAAAGGACAATCTACAAACCCTGACCATCAAACACAGAACTAAAGAGTTGACCTGAGTGACAGGGGAGCAAAAAGCCACACTGCAGCAGGGACCGCTTCTGGAGCCACTGTCCCACGCCGCAGCCTTGAGCCCTCGTGGTTCCCTGGTGCCAAGGTGGTGGGGCTGATTGTGGCTTACTGAGACAGGGAAGCACGGATGTAGGCCTAACCCTCAGGACCAACCTCGGAGGGGACCCAGGCAGCACACGCAGACTCCACACAGATGCGGCTGACAGGGAAACGAAAAACCATGGGCAAGCAGCGACTGGTTTTGGAGCCTGGAGTGCAGCGTCCCAGAAAGGAAACCTTGGTGCTGGGCTTTGGACTAAGTGTGGGGGAGCCGATTGTGGCTTCCTGAGACGGTGTGAGCATGGATGCAGACCTAGCCCTCTGGGACAGTCTCAGCAGGGATCCAGCCAGCACACACGAGCGACACAATGCTCTGAAATCTCAGAAAAAACAGTCCTCACCAAACAACATAAGTAACTTTGTATATCTTGCCAGGCTACTCTCTTCTATATATCTGATTCCACCCCTCATTGCCCCAGCCAGCTTCATTAACATTGGAATTCTCTGTGCCAGAGAGAAGTGCACTGCTCGATTTTTTTTCTTCTTTTCTAATCCATTCTCCTGGCCTGAGAAAAGCAGCATTTAACAATCAAAGAAAAAATCCTTCCCTGACTTCCCTAAACTGGAATAACAATACAGAATCAGCTCCATCCAGGCATTAAGAGACCCATAGTCTTTGGCTTTCACCCTACAGGTAACTAGGTGGCTATTATAATGCAAAGGCAATTCTGATAGAGATCTCACCATAATTGTTTTAGCTCGGCAGTGGAAAGGCAAGTTTTGGAGGTCAGATACCTCTCTAGCTATTAAACAGAGCCGTTGCTGATCCACAGCAGTGAACTGAGGGCTGAGACTCCACCCACACCACCTAGCCTAGAGGGGTCTGAGAATAGTGACGTCTACCCAAGCATTAGGTGCCTAAGATACAGCTGCAGAGCCTACCCACCGGAGCGCTCTACAGAATAGAGCCACACCTACCTCACTGACACTTGAAGGAAGGCTGTCAGCATCCTGACCTCCTCGAAATGTGACCCCCTGCCACTAATAGAAACTGGTGCATACAACCATCACCACTACTCCTCTAAGATAATAGGTGAGAGGCTACACCACACACTAGGTGACCAACTGTCAGGACACCTGAGCTGATTCTATTCAAGAATAGTGAATAGACTCATACACTTATATACCTGGTAACAGCTCAGGCAAGCTGGTAACAGGACGTAAGTGATTCAAAAGCTACAGCAATCACGATACCACAATCTAGTAGCCCATTTGAATGTATTGTAACAAAACAAAACAAGAAGACTCAGTGAGGAAATATAAAAGAAAATATTACAGTATCTTATAGATGGCTCAGAGACAGCAGTCGACATCAAATCACATGAAGAAGCAGGCCATGATTTTTTCTACAAACACTCAAATCAAAGAATCAAAATCATTGCCAGATGTAGATACATTCCTAGAATTGCCAAATGTAGAATATAAAAAAATTGTATACAGAATGCTTCAAGACATCAGGAATGACCTCACAAATGAAATAAGGAAATCTATGGAAAAAGCCAAGGAATACACAGATAAAGCAGTTGAAGAAATCCAAAAGATTATTCAACAACATAGTGAAAACATTAATAAGCTGTAAGAATTCATACAGAGACAGCATTCAGAAATCCAAAAGATTAACAATAAAGTCAGAGAATCAGACAACTCAAGAGGAAGTCAGAGGAGCAGACTCGAGGAACTGGAATGCAGAGTGGGGGAGCTGGAGGATAAGGCAATTGACATAAATATAGTTGAAGAAAAATCAAAAAGAATTTAAAACTATGAAGAAACCCTAAGAATCAAGGGAGACTCTATCAAGAATAATTTGCATGTGATTGGAGTTCCAGAACGGGGAGGGATAACAGAAAATACAGAGAGAATAATAGAAGATCTGATGGCAGAAAAATTCCCTGGCATCGTGAAAGATGAAAAGATATCTACCCAAGATGCTCATCGAACCTCATACAAGATACATCCCAAAAGAAAATCACCAAGACATATCATCAAACCTGCCAAAACCAAAGATAAAGAGAAAATTTTAAAAGCACCCAAGCATAAACGAAAAGTTACCTACAAAGGAGAATCATTAAGTTTGCACTACTCGGCAGAAACCATGCAGGCAAGAAGGCAATGGGATAACATATACAGAGCACTCAAAGAGGAAAAACTGTCAGCCAAGAATCATATATCCAGCAAAACTCTAAAACATGAAGGTGAAATTAAGATATTTACAGATAAACACAAGCTTAGAGAATTTGCAAAAACCAAACCAAAACTGCAAGAATTACTAAAGGAAATTCTTTGGTCAGAAAATCAATATCAGATACCAACACAACACAAGGTCACAGAACAAAACATCCTGATATCAACTCAGATAGGGAAATCACAAAAACAAAATAAGATTAATTAAAAAAAATTGCTCAAAACAGGGAATCATTGATGTCATTATGTAAAAGATTACAATAGTGAAAAAAGAGAGACTAAATAAGGAGACACAGATCTTACATATGGAGAGGAAAACAAGGCGATACAGGGCGAAACAACTTAGGTTTTTACTTAGTCAAACCGGGGTAAATATTAAGGTAACCACAATGAGGTCTAACAATTCCATACTTCAAAATAAAAACCAAGATAAACATAACGACTCAACAAAATAAATTCAACTACTATAAAAAGGAGGAACACACATTCTCCAAAGAAAAACTCAGCACAAAAAAGTAAATGGAAAAATAAAATTGTCAAAAACAGGCATCAAAATGACAGCACTAAACTCATACTTATCTATAATTACACTTAATGTAAATGGACTAAATTCACCAATAAAGAGACAGGAAGTTGCAGACTGGATAAAAAAACACTATCAGTCTGTATGCTGCATAAAAGAGACATGCCTTAGACTTAGAGACACAAATAAACTAAAACTGAAAGGATGGATAAAAATATATCAAGCAAACAACAATCAGGAAAGAGCAGGAGAGGCAATATTAATTTCCAACAAAATAGGATTTAAAGTTAAATCCACCACAAAGGATAAAGAAGAACACTACATATGATTAAAGGGACAATTTACCAGGAAGATATAACCGTATTAAATATTTATGCACCCAATGATAGGGCTGCAACATTCATAAAACAAATGTTAACAGAATTAAAAAGGGAGACAGACACCTCCACAATTATATAGGAGACTTCGACACAACACTCTCGGTGAAGGATAGGAAATGCAGTAAGAAGCTCAATAGAGACACGGAAGATCTAAGTGCTACAATTAAACAACTTCACTTCATAGACTTATACAGAACACTCCACCCAACAGCTGCAAACTAAAATTTCTTTTCTAGTGCACATGAAACATTCTCTAGAATAGATCACATATTAGGTCATAAAACAAGTCTTTGCAGAACCCAAAACATTGAAATATTACAAAACATCTTCTCTGAACAAAAGACCATAAAAGTAAAAATCAATAACAGAAAAACCAGGGAAAAGAAATCAAATGCTTGGAAACTGCACAATACCCTGCTCAAAAAAAGACTGGGTTATGGAAGAGCTTAAGGAGGGAATAAAGAAATTCACAGAATTCAACAAGACTGAAAACACTTCCTATGAAAACCTTTGGGACATGGTGAAAGCAGTGCTCAGAGGTCAATTTATATCAATAAAGGCACACATATTAAAGAAGAGACAAAATGAAAGAACTGTCCCTACAACGTGAACAAACAGAAAGAGAGCAACAAAAGAAACTGTCAGGCACCAGAAGAAAGCAAAAAATAAAAACTACAGCAAAATTAAATGAATTAGAGAATAGAAAAACAATTGAAAGAGTTAACAAGGACAAAAACTGCTTCTTTGAAAAAATTAACAAAATTGATAAACCATTGGCAAGACTGATTAAAGATATACAGGAAAAGAAACCAATAATCCAAATAAGAAATGGGATGGGCCATATCACAACAGATCCAACTGAAATTAAAACAATCATATCAGATTACTACAAAAAATTGTACTCTAACAAATTTGAAAACCTAGAAAAAATGGATGAATTCCTAGAAACACACTACCTACCTAAACTAACACAAACTGAAGTAGAACAACTAAATAGACCCATAACAAAAAAAGAGATTGAAAAGGTAATCAAAACACTCCCAACAAAAAAAAGCCCTGGCCCTGACGGCTTCACTGCAAAGTTCTACCAAACTTTCAGGGAAGACTTACCACTACTACTGAAGGTATTTCAAAGCATAGAAAAGGACGGAGTACTACCTAACTCCTTCTATGAAGCCAGCATAACCCTGATACCAAAACCAGCTAAAGACAGCACACACAAAAAAAGAAAATTACAGACCTATATCCCTCATGAACATAGATGTAAAAATCCTCAAGAAAATTCTAGCCAATAGAATTCAACAACATATCAAAAAAATAATCCACCATAACCAAGTAGGATTTATACCAGGTATGCAAGATTGGTTTAATATTAGAAAAACAATTAATGTAATCCACCACATAAAAAAAAAGACAAGAACCATATAATTTTATCAATTGATGCAGAAAAGGCATTTGACAAAGTCCAACACCCACTCATGATAAAAACTCTCAGCAAAATAGGAATAGAAGGAAAATTCCTCAACATAATAAAGGGTATTGATACAAAGCCAATACCCAGCATCATCCTAAATGGAGAGAGCCTGAAAGCATTTCCCTTGAGAACGGGAAACAGACCAGGATCCCCTTTATCACCGCTCTTATTCAACATTGTGCTAGAGGTCCTAGCCAGAGCAACTGGGCTAGACAAAGAAATAAAGGGCATCCAGATTGGTAAGGAAGAAATTCAATTATCTCTATTTTCCAACGACATTATCTTATACACAGAAAAGCCTGAGGAATCCTCAAGAAAACTATTAAAACTAATAGAAGGGTTCAGCAAAGTTTCAGATTACAATATAAACATACAAATCAGTTGGATCCTCTATATCAACAAAAAGAACATTGAAGAAGAAATCACCAAATGAATATCATTCACAGCAGCCCCCAAGAAGATAAAATACTTAGGAATAAACCTTACCAAAAATGTAAAAGAGCTATACCAAGAAAACTACAAGGCATTACTGCAAAAAACCAAAAGGGACCTACGTAATTGGAAAAACATACCTTGCTCATGGATAGGAAGACAACATTATAAAATTGTCCATTCTACTAAAAGCCATCTATAGATACAATGCACTTCCGATCCAAATTCCAATGACATTTTTTTAAAACGATGGAGAAACAAATCACCAACTTCATATGGAAGGGAAAGAAGTCGCAGATAAGTAAAGCATTACTAAAAAAGAACAAAGTAGGAGGACTCACTCTGCCTGATATTAGAACCAATTATACTGCCACAGTAGTCAAAACAGCCTGGTACTGGTACAACAACAGACACATAGACCAATGGAACAGAACTGAGAATCCAGATATAAATCCATCCACATATGAGCAGCTGATATTTGCCAAAGGCCCAGTGTCAGTTAACTGGGGAGAAGACAGTCTTTTTAACAAAAGGTGCTGGCGTAACTGTATATCCATCTGCAAAAAATGAAACAGGACCCATACCACACACCATGCACAAAAACTAACTCCACATGGATCAAAGACCTAAACATAAAATCTAAAAAGATAAAGATCATGGAAGAAAAAATAGGGACAACATTAGGAGACCTAATACAGGGCATAAACAGAATACAAAACATTACTAAAAATGACGAAGACAAACCAGATAACTGGGAGCTCCTAAAAATCAAACACCTATGCTCATCTAAAGACTTCACCAAAAGAGTAAAAAGACCACCTACAGACTGGGAAAAAGTTTTCAGCTAAGACATCTCCACCCAGTGCCTGATCTCTAAAACCTACATGACTCTGCTAAAACTCAACCACAAAAAGACAAACACCCCAATTAAAAAATGGGCAAAGGATATGAACAGACACTTCACTAAAGAAGACATTCAGGCAGCTAACAGATACATGAGAAAATGCTCTCGATCATTAGCCATTAGAGAAATGCAAATCAAAACTACAATGAGATTCCATCTCACTCCAACAAGGCTGGCATTAATCCAAAACACACAAAAAAATAAATGTTGGAGAGGCTGTGGAGAGACTGGAACACTTATACTCTGCTGGTGGGAATGTAAAATGGTATACAACCACGTTGGAAATCAATTTGGTGCTTCCTTAAAAAGCTAGAAATAGAACTACCATACAACCCAGCAATCCCACTCCTCGGAATATATCCTAGAGAAATAAGAGCCTTTACACAAATAGATATATGCACTTCCACGTTTATTGCAGCACTGTTTACAATAGCAAAAAGATGGAACCAACCAAGGTGCCCATCAATGGATGAATGGATAAATAAATTATGGTATATTCACACAATGGAATACTGCACATCAACAAAGAAGAGTGACGAATCTGTGAAACACTTCATAACATGGAGAAACCTGGAAGGCATTATGCTGAGTGAAATTAGTAGCAAAAGGTCAAATATTGTATAAGACCACTATTATAAGATCTTGAGAAACAGTTTAAACTAAGAAGAACATATTCCTTTGTTGTTATGAGGGGGGGAGGGAGGGAGGGTAGGAGAGGGGTATTTACTAAAGAGATAGACAAGAACTACGTTCGGTGAATGGAAGAACAACACTCAACACAGTGGAGGTCAGCACAACTGGACTAAACCAAAGCAAAGAAGTTTCCTGAATAAACTGAATGCTTCGAAGGTCAGCAAAGCAGGGGCAGGGGTTTGGGGACCATGGTTTTAGGGGACATCTAAGTCAACTGGCATAATAAAATCTATTAAGAAAACATTCTGCATCCCACTTTGAAGAGTGGCATCTGGGATCTTAAATGCTAGCAAGCAGCCATCTCAGATGCATCAATGATTCTCAAACCACCTGGATCAAGGGAGAATGGAGAACACCAAGAACATAAGATAATAACGAGCCCAAGAGACAGAAAGGACTACATGAACTAGAGACTACATCATCCTGAGATGAGAAGAACTAGACAGTGCCGGGCCACAACCAATCACTGCCCTGATGGGGAACATAACAGAGATCCCTCGAGGGAGCAGAACAGTGGGATGCAGACCCCAAATTCTCATAAAAAGACCAGACTTAATGGTCTGACTGAGACTGGAAGGACCCCAGTGATCATGGCCCCCGCACCTTCCGTTTACCCACTACGGGAACCATCCCCAAAGCCAGTTCATCAGACATGGGTTGGACTAGACAATGGGTTGGAGAGGGATGCTGGTGAGGCGTGAGCTACTTGGTTTGGGTGGACACTTGAGACTATGTTGGCATCTCCTGCCTGGAAGGGAGATGGGTGGGTAGAGGGGCTTAGAAACTGGCAAAATGGTCACGGAAAGAAAGAGTGGAAGGAGGTAGTGGGCTGTCCCATTGGGGGGAAAGTAATTGGGAATATGTAACAAGTTGTGTATAAGTTTTTATGTGAGAGACTGGCTTGATTTGTAAACTTTCACTTAAAACACAATAAAAATTATTAAAATAAAAAAAAAAGAAGCTGACCCATGATTGCTTCAACAAGCTCTCAGAACTAAGACTCAAGGAATCTTCTCGATGAAGGTGCAATCCTGGAATTACCAGATACAGAATACAAAAGATTAATATACAGAACTCTCAAAGATATCAGGAAGGAAATGAGGCAAAATACAGAACAAGCCAAGGAACACAAAGATAAAGCAGCTGAAGAAATTAAAAAGGTTACTCAAGCACATAATTAAAAATTTAATAATCTGCAAGAAACCATAGAGAGACTGCAATCAGAAATTCAGAAGATTAACAATAAAATTACAGAGTTAGAAAACTCGATAGAAAGTAAGAAGAGCACAACTGAAGAACTGGAAGGCAGAATTACTGAGAGAGAAGATAAAACTCTTGGGACCAATATATTTGAAAAGAAACCAGATAAAAGAATTTTAAATGAAGAAATCCAAAGAATCATGTGGGACTTTATCAAGAGAAATAACTATGAGTGATTGCAGTACCAGAACAGGGAGGGCTAACAGAAAATACACAGGGAACTGTTGAAGATTTGTTGGCACAAAACTTCCCTGATATCATGAAAGATGCTCATCAAATTCCACATAAGGTGATCTCAAAAGAAAGTGACCGAGACATATAATAATCAAACTTGCCAAAATCAAACATAAAGAGAATTTTAAGAGAGTCTAGGGATAAAGGAAGTCACCAAAAACGGAGAGTAGATAATAATAAACCTGGACTACTCAGCAGAAATCATGGAGGCAAGAAGGCAATGGGATGACTTATACAAAATATTGAAGGAAAAAAATTGCCAACCAGGAATCAAACCATAACCCTGGCCCTCCGGCCTTAGCCCTCTAACTCTAGCCCCTAAGCCCTAAGTCCCAAAGCCCCTAAGACCCTAAGCCCTTAGGTCCTAACCCCCAAGGCCCTAAACTCTAACCCTAACCCAAACTCTAACCCCTATACCCTAAACCCTAACACCTAACCCCTAATCACCCTAACCTTAACGACCCTAACCCTAACCCTAACACTCGAACCCTAACCCTCTAACGCTAACCTGAAACCCTAACCCTCTAACTCTAACCCTCTAACCCTAGCCCTCTAATCCTAGCCCTAAACCTAACCCCAACCCCCAAACCCAACGCCAAACCCTAAACCTGAAATCCCTAGCCCTAAACCTAAGAATGAGTCTAAGCCTAACCCTATCACTTAACCCTAAACTGTAAACCCTAACACTTAAAACCCTAACACACAAAACCCTAACACCCTTAGCCCTAACACATTCAACCCTAACACCCTAAATGCCAAAACCCTAAACACTAACACCCTTAACCCCAACCCCTAAACCCTAAACTTAAATGTTAAACCATCTAACCCTCTAACCCTAATACCCTAACACTAAACCCTAAACCCTAACCCCAGCCCCCAGCCCTAACCCTCACTCTAAGCCTTAAACCCTAAACCTTAAGTCCTAAACCCTAGGCTCTAAGCCCTAAGCCCTAAACCCTAAGTCCTGAAACCCTAAACTCTAAGCCTTAAGCCCTAAACATAACCCTCTAACCCTAAACCCTAAAACCTTACCCCAGACCCAGCCCACACCCCTAAACCTGAACCCCTAAACCCTAGCCCTAATCCCTAACCCTAAACCTCTAAACGATACCCCTAATCTTCTAACCCTAACCCTCTAACCCTAACTCTCTAACCCTAACCACAACACCAACCCCAACCTCTGAACTCTGAAACCCTAACCCCCTAACCCTAAGCCTCTGAACCCTAAGCCTAAACCCTCTAACCCTAAACCCTAACCTTCACCCCCTCACGCCCTCACCTTCTCACTCCCTCACTCTATAATCTTCTCACCTCTAACCCCCTCACCCTCTAACCCCTCACCCTCTAACTCCCTCAATCTCTAACCCCCAAACCTCTAACACCCACCCTCCTACCCCAAACCACATATCCCAAACAAACTCAACACCAACCCCAACCCTAAACCTAAATCCTGACCCCTAAAACCTAACCCAAACCCTACTGACTAAACCCCAAAACCCTAAACCCCCAAAACTGTAAACCCCAAACTGCAACCCCTAACACCTAACCTGTAAATCCAAACTCTAACCTCAAACCCTAAACCTAACCCTAACACCTAACCCCAACTGAAAAACCCTAACCCAAACCCTAACAACCCTAACCCTAACATCCCTAACCCCAAAACCCTAACCCCAACCCCTAACCCCAAACCCTAACAACCAGAACTCTAACAACCCTAACCCTAACATCCCGAACCTCAAACCCTAACCCTTTTTGTTAGTAGCCGTAGCACTTAACCACTAGCCACCAGGGTTTCCATGAGCAGTCACAGGAATAGACATATGCACACCCGTGTTCACTGTGACATTATTCACAGTAGCAAAAAGATGGAAACAACCTAAGTGCTCATCCACGGAGGAATGGATAACAAACTACAGTACATACACACAGTGGAACACTACACGACAATGAAGACCAATGATGAATCTCCGAAACACCTCACACCATGGATGAATCTGGAGCGCATCATGCTGACTAAGTCAATCACAAAACGACATATACACTAAGAGACCACGATCATAAAAACTCATGAAAACATTTACACACAGAAACAATCCTTGATGTTCACCAGGCAGACGGAGAGTGGGTAGAGAAAAGCTAACTAAACAATAACCAAAAAAAACAAACCACCGCCGTCGAGTCGATTCCAGCTCATAGAGACCCTATAGGACAGATTAGAACTGCCCCATAGAGTTCCCAAGGAGCGCCTGGTGGATTCGAACTGCAGACCTTTGGTTAGCACTGGTGGGTCTTAACCACTATGCCATCAGGGTTTCCAACCAAACGACACATATGTGGTAACTCTGGTGAAGGAAGAGAAGGTACACAAGACTGGGAATCAACCTCAGCCTCACTCTAACCCTAACCATAACCCTAAACCACTTGTGCCCTAGCCTAGTAACCCCAGCCCTAACCCCAACCCCCAGCCACCTAAAACCTATACCCCTAAACCTAACTCCCAAACCTCTAACCCCCCAACCTGAACCCCTAACACCAAACCCTAACCCCTAACCCTAATCCTCTAACCCTTCTGCATCTCTGGGCCTCTCGACTCTCCGTCTATTTTCTCCCTCCAAATCCAACTAACACTCAGTGGAATTTTGAAGTTTCAGCTGTGCTTTGCTTCTTGATGTCTCCACCGGTCCCATCAAGGCACTGCATCATTTATTTGCTCTGCTTCACTATTCAGTTCCAAAACCATGGCTTAGAATCACCTGACACTGAACCTCAGCGATTGGGCGCAAGGCCGCGAGAGGGCGTGCGCACCGCCGGTTCTGTTCTGCCCACCAGACCCTCCGAGCATGGGAACCTCCTGGACCTAAGACGGGACGAACTGGGTACCGCTCCAGTGGCGACAGCAGAAGCTTTTCTTCCCGAGGGACCCAACGCCCCAGGGCGCTCTCTCAATACTCCCATTAATGCTATGATTATCCTAACCCACTCCTTCTGCGAGACCTAGTGGGTCCTCGACCAGGCCCAGCCTTCACGACCTGCACCCCCCTGCCGTGGTCATGTACAGGAACCTGCAGGGCTGCGCCCTCCCCGCCCAAGCTCTGCCCCTCCACACCCTGATGCCCTGCAGGCCTCTACTAGGTCCCCGCCCAGGGGAGAGTTGTCGCCCCGCGGGGGGGGGGCACGAGGAAACATTCGGAAACCACCCCCCAGGCACGAAGCCGACTGCCCCTATTGAGACCGTGTGAGCAGGGCTGCCCCGCCGACTGGAGCCTGCAGGGCATCACTCACGTTTGTCAGCTTCTCACCGCCCTCTGGGCTCAGGGTCCCAGAGCAGCCAATCCCCCCGGGGCGGGGGGGGGGCGGTCCGTCCGCAGGGACTGGAAGATCGGGTTGGTGCCCATGGCCGGAACGCTTAAAACCCTTACAAGCCCTCATAAACCGTCAGCTCCAGACCTTCAAATGTCAGCCCGAGAGACACCTAATCTCCAACCTAAAAAAAAAAAACCACACCTGTTGCCATCGAGTCAATTCTGACTCATAGCGACCCTATAGGACAGAGTAGAACTGTCCCACAGAGTTTCCAAGGAGCGCCTGGTGGATTCAAACTGCCAACCGTTTGGCTAGCAGCCTTAGCACTTAACCACTACGCCACCAGGGTAACCCACTGAACCCACTGCCACCAGGGTAGAGCCTCCAAATCCCACCAGTTTGAGGAACCCTCAAATCCCCTCAGCACCAGAGACCGTGTCCACAGCTACCGCTACACAGCGCCGCACAAATGTTTAAGTTAACAAACAACATGGGCGCTCAGGACCCCTTCCTGCTACCCCCACCCCCGCCACCCAGAGGTGGAGCGGGACCCGGCATCCACACTGTTAACAGACACTGAATCACTGCTGCTTCCACAAGGAGTAGGGTCCCCGCGCTGCTCCACAGATTCCCAGGACCCCTTCCTTTCCAGGTGGGGCCGGGGCTGCGCCGACGCCCCAGCCCCGAGAGTAGACCAGCCGGGCGCGGGCGCGGGCGCGGGATGCCTCAGCCTCCCAGGCACAGCGCCCAAAACAGTAAGGGGCAGCGGGGCCTTGGGCGGGGGATCGCTCTCTCCCCGCCCCTGGCACCCTACGGAGTCTGGTGGGGGTGGGACGACGAACGGGGGCGAGTGCCCCGTCCTCAGTCTGGAGTCTCACCGCCCCCGGGCGAACTCTGGGCCTTGGTTTCCCCTCTGGCACAGGGAGCAGGTGGGGGCGGGGGTGGGCAGGAGCCCATCCCCCAGCTTGGCCCGCAAACCCGCCCCTGGCAGAGGAGGGACCTTGGCGCAGCCCTGGACACGGCCTTTCTCCCCAAGCCCTTCAAGCCCCCAGGCCCGAGGGCACTCCGCAGCTGGATCCCGCGGCTGGACCCCCCCCCCGCCGCAAATCCATGGGGATCAAATTTCGCAGACCAGCTGCGTCTCCCGGGCCAGAGGCTCCCTCTCGCAGCCCTTAGAGTGGCTGCGTCCGCCCGGCCCCGTGCCGCGTCCGCCCCTGGGGATCACTCGGGACGGGGTACGCCGGAGGGGGCGATGCGAGCTGCTAACCCAACGTCCGGACTCCCCAACCTCTGGAGCCCACGGAATGCTGGGACTGGGAACCGCCCTCCTGGTGCCTTCCCTCCACACCTTCGAGGGGCCGGGCTTGTTCAGTCTGGGAGCGGGTCCCTCCACCCACCTGCCGGAGTTTCCTACCTTTCAGAAACTACGGCACGGAAAGCAGCACGAACACCGTCCGCTGTAAGGCGCGCCACCTGCCCGGGCCCCTCACCACCCGTCCCAGCGCTTCCGGGAGTAACTGGCTGGACGGCGAGGAACATGGCTGCCGGCCCCGCCCAGCGGCCCGGGTGTGGGGCGGGCGTGGGGGGGTTGGGCCTCCAGAGGGGAGGGTGGGGTCTAGAAGCAAGGACAACGCCAAGGTGTGCGGGGTGAGGAGACGGGAGAGGTCAGGAGAGGGCCCTCTCGCGTGCAGAGTTAAGTATTGGAGGTGCAACGGTTAAGTGCTTGGCTAACTGAAAGGTGGGCGGTTGGAACCCACCAGCTCAGGGGTTGAAAAGATCTGGAGATGGGCTCCCATAAAGATTCTAACCAAACAAAATCCGAACCAGTTGCTATTGAATCAATTCCGACTCATAGTGACCCTATAGGGCAGAGTAGAACTGCCCCATAGGGTTTCTAAGACTGTAAGTCTTTACAGAAGCAGACTGCCATGTCTTTCTGCAAATAACCAACTGGCGGATTCGAACTGTCCACCCTTTGGTTAGCAGCCGAGCTCTTAACCACGGTGCCAGCAGGGCTGCGCCATAAAGATTGCAACCTAGGAAACCTTGTGAGGCAGTTCTAAGCTGTCATACAGGGTTGATATGAGTCAGAATCTCTTGATGGCACACAACCATGATTGTACTAAGAAAAATTCCTCCAAGCATCTGCCTACATGACCCCTGAAGCACATATGCATGCACGCTATGAAAGCAGTGTGGCCAAAGACAGGAAATTGGGATAGAGACATTATAGACTGCACACTGAAAAGTGATTTCTGAGGGGCATGCAGCTCAAGCGGAGGAGGTAGCATACAACTAAATGCCCTTCTCCTTCTATTGTTCAATGGTCTTCAGAAAGAATGTGTCCCAGGAATTAACTGTAGCCCAGGAGAACTTGAAGACAGCAAATACAGAGGACCAGTCAGGATGCTTCTGCAGTGGTCAGGGTGAGGAGTGATGGTGGAAGTGCAGGTGGGAACAGTGGGCAGGCTTGAGGTGTACCTTGGAGATTGAGCTGCCAAGAATTGCTGGTCAGTCAGACGAATGGGATGAGGGGAATGGAGAATCAAAGGTGACTTCTAGAATTCAGGCTACCATGAGCGCATGGTCACCAGAGCCATTCTCTACCACGTGGAAAACCATGGAGGAACAAGCTTGAGAAAATGACCAAAAGATTTTTTTCTGTACATGTTAGATTTGGATGTCTGAGGTCATCCAAGTGTGGAGAACAGTTCCCAGCTGTGAATACCACTCTGAGGTAGAGTAGTTTTCTGGGTTCTAAGAATTTGAAGATCATCAGCCTATAGCTGATTTGAAAGCCACTGGTGGTGCAGTGGTTATGCATTTGGCTGCTACCAAAAGGTCTGCAGTTTGAATCTACCAGTCGCTCCTTGGAAACCCTGTGGGGAAGCTCTACTCTGTCCTATAGGGTCCCTATGAGTGAGAATCCACTCAATAGCGACTTTTTTTTTTGTTTTGTTTTAATACTAAGCTCAGAAAAGTTGTGTGTCAGGGTTGTATTTTTTCACAATACTTATTCAAGCAGTTCGAATCTACCAGCCACTCCTTGGAAACCCTATGGGTCAATTCTACTCTGTCGTTTAGGGTCGCTATGAGATAGAATTGACCCAACAGCAATGGACTTAGAACTTGGACTTAGAGGAGCCCTTTCTTTGTCAAAGCTGAAAGTTTTACTTCATACTTTTTAAAAACTGCCATGTCTCATGTTACGTGGCTACCCTTACAGGAGCATTTTTGGTGCTAACTTGACTTGTCCTTGGTGAAGGGCTCTGTATTCATTTTCTAGGGCTGCCATAGTAAATCACCAAAAACTCAGTGTCTTTAAAAAAATGTATAATCCATATAGTCCAAGAAGCTGGACTATATGAAGAAGGAGGGGCACCAGGATTGGAGGAAGACTCATTAACAGCCTAGACATGCAGATGACACAACCTTGCTTACTGAAAGTGAAGAGGACTTGAAGCACTTACTGATGAGGATCAAAGACTTCAGCCTTCAGTATGGATTACACTTCAACATAAAGAAAACAAAAATCCTCACAACTGGAACAATAAAAAAATCACAATAAAGAGAGAAAATACTGAAGTCGCCAAGGATTTCATTTTACTTGGATCCACAATCAACACCCATGGAAGCAGACTTCGAGAAATCAAATGACATATTTTATTGGGCAAATCTGCTACAAAAGACCTCAAAGTGTTAAAAATCGAAGATGTCACTTTGAGGACTAAGGTGTGCCTGAACCAAGCCATGATATTTTCAGTCGCCTCATGTGCAGCTAAAGGTGGACAATGAATAAGGGAGACAAAAGAACTGAAACTTGAATTATGTTGTTGGTGAAGAATAATGAATATACCATGGACTGCTAGAAGAATGAACACACCTGTCTTGGAAGAAGTACAGCCAGAATGCTCCTTAGAAAGGTGGGTGGCAAGACTTGGTCTCACGTACTCTGGACATATTATCAGGAGGAATCAGTCCCTGGAAAAAGACATCGTGCTTGGTAAAGTAGAGGGTCAGTGAAAAAGACAAAGATCCTCAATGAGACAGATTGAGACAGTGGCTGCAACAGTGGGCTCAGACACAGCAATGAGAAAGGCCCAGGGCTGGGCACTGTTCCGTTCTGTTGTACACAGGGTCGCTATGAGTTGGAACTGCCCAACAGCACCTAACAACAACATCGTAAACTCACTAGATCTCCTGGGGATAGAATGTCATATTCACTGTGGAGTAGATAGTTTGTCTGTTTGTTTACCATATTTACTAATACTATGATTTACATTTGATAACTTCCACAATCTGTTGGATCGCTTTTCTTTGGAATGGACACAAACATGCATCTCTTGCAGTCTGTTGGCCAGGTACCTAGCTTCCAAATTTCTTTGCATAGTGGAGTGGGCATGTACAGGGCTGCATCTGTTTGTTGAAACAACTTAGTGGGTATTCTGTCAGCTCCTGGAGCCTTGTTTTTTGCCAGTGCCTTCAATGTAGCTTGGACTTCTTCCTTCACTACTACCAGTTCTTCATCATATGCCACCTCATGAAGCAACTGAGAGTCGACCATTTCTTTTGGTACTGTGACTCTGTGTATTCTTTGCATCTTTTGTGTGTGTGTGCTTTAAGTGAAACTTTACAAATCAAGTCAATCTCTCATACAAAAATTTGTATACAGCTTGCTATGTACTCCTAGTTCCTCTCCCACTAATGAGACAGCACACTCCTTCTCTCAGCCCTGTATTCCCCGTGTCCATTCAGCCACTTTCTGTCCCTCTCTGCCTTCTCATCTCCCCTCCAAACGGGAGCTGCCCACATAGTCTTATGTGTCCACTTGAGACCAGAAGGTCACTCCTCACCACTATCATATTCTATCCTATAATCCAGTCCAATCCCTGTCTGAAGAGTTGGCTTTGGGAATGGTTCCAGTCTTGGGCCAACAGAAGGTCTGGGGACCATGACCTCCAGGGTTCCTCTAGTCTCAGTCAGATCATTAAGTCTGATTTTTTTATGAGACTTTGAGGTCTGCATCTCACTGCTCTCGTGCTCCGTCAGGGATGCTCTGTTTCGTTCCCTGTCGGGGCAGTCTTCGGTTGTAGACGGGCACCATCTAGTTCTTCCGGTCTCAGGCTGATGTAGTCTTGGATTTACGTGGCCATTTCTGTCTTTTGGACTCATAATTACCTTGTATCTTTGGTGTTCTTCATTCTCCTTTGCTCCAGCTGGGTTGAGACCAATGGATGCATCTTAGATGGCTGCTCGATAGTGTTTTTAAGACTGCAGACGCCACTCACCAAAGTGGGATGCAGAATGTTTTCTTAATAGATTTTATTATGTCAATTGACCTAGATGTCCCCTGAAAACATGGTCCCCCAACTGCTGCCCCTGCTACTCTGGCCTTTGGAGCATTTGGTTTATTCAGGAAACTGCTTTTGGTTTAGTCCATTTATGCTGACCTCTCCTTTATTGTATGTTGTCTTTCGCTTCACCTAAAATAGTTCTTGTCTACTATCTAATTTGCAAATATCCTTCTCCCTCCCTTTCTCCCCACCCTCATAACCATCAAAGAATATTTTCTTCTCTGTTTAAACTATTTCTTGAGTTCTTATAATAGTGGTCTCATACAATATTTGTCCTTTTGCAACTGACTAATTTCACTCAGCATAATGCCCTCCAGATTCCTCCAAGCTATGAAATATTTCACGGATTCATCATTGTTCTTGATCTGTGTGAAGTATTCCATCGTGTGAATGCACCACAATTTATTTATCCATTCATCTGTTGATGGGCACCTTGGTTACTTCCATCTTTCTGCTATTGTAAACAGTGCTGCAATGAACATGGTTGTGCATATATCTGTTCATATACAGGCTCTTATTTCTCTAAGATATATTCCAAGGAGTGGGATTGCCGTATCCTATGGTAGTTCTATTTCTACCTTTTTAAGGAAGTGCCAGATTGATTTTCAAAGTGGCTGCACCATTTTAAATTCCCATCAGCAGTGAATAAGTGTTCCAGTCTCTCTACAACCTCTCCAACATTTATTATTTTGTGATTTGGGATTAATGGCAGCCTTGCTGGAGTGAGATGGTATCTCATTGTAGTTTTGATTTACATTTCTCTAATGGCTAATGATTGTGAGCATTTCCTCATGTATCTGTTACCTGCCTGAATGTCTTCTTTGTTGAAGTGCCTATTCCTATCCTTTGCCCATTTTTTAAATGGATTATTTGTCTTTTTGTTATTGAGTTTTTGCAATATCATGTAGATTTTAGAGTTCAGATGCTGATCAGAAATGTTATAGCTACAAACTGTTTCCCAGTCTGTAGGCAATCAGTTTACTCTCCTGGTGAAGACTTTGGATGAGCATAAGTGTTTGATTTTTAGGAGTTATCTAATTTCTCTTTGGGTACTTGTACATTGTTAGTAATGTTTTTGTTACAATCCCACCCTAATCCCCTTTAACATAAAATTACAATCACAAAATGGAGGACAGCTACAGAACACTGGGAATCATGGCCTAACCAACTGGATACACACATTTTTCGGGGGGGGACATAATACAATCCATGACATCCACCTTTTAGTATATTTTGGGGACTGGCTCTTTTAGTCAGAAACAGGTTGAATAAAAGTGCTTACTTACCAGTAGTCTCCCAGCAGTGTTGGTGACGGATCCCCAGTTGGATACACACAATCACACTGACTGCATTTGCGGTGCCTCAGGAAGTCCCACTTGCCTTCATAACACTGATCTCTAGAACAAAACACAGCTCTGTAAGCAAGTCAGTTAAAAATAAAGGCATTGGATATTGAACATCACTAAAGACATAAGTGCATATTGGTTCTGTGCTGGTTGCCAGAATCTAATTCTCTTAATTAATTCATATTTTTTGTAGATATTTTTCTTGCTCCATATACCCAGAGCTCTGTGTACATATAATGAACATTCTACACGTAGTTTTCTCATAAATATTACCCAATGTCATTCATTTTTTTGACCATTCACTCAATGTTCAAGAATAAATTGAAGTATAGGAAATATTCTTACGGTTATTTAACTCTAAGGATGAAGAAATTGCATAGTGGGTCTTGGCTCACTCTAGAAATTCTCTACCTGATGCAGTTCCACACAGCAACACGGACCTTCATCTCAGCACAGGAAGAAAGACAGCTTTGTCTCAATATTTGCAAGTGCTCTTCACCTTCTACTAGGGTAAAAATTCTTCAGCCTGCCAAGAGCATTGTTCAAGAATTGGCTCCAAATCTCTCCTTGAAAATTACAGTGAAAAATCTTATAAAAATGTTAAGTCTTATTATTAGGCAAACCACTATTTCATCAAATCATCGTCTCTATATAAATTTTTCACCACTATGTTTTTTTTTTATGTGGCTTAAGACAACAATCAGGTGTGTAATAATGTGTATATCATTACATTTCAAATTATAAAGTGATGTTCCAATGGTTTAAAGAGTTGGAGGGACTATTGTGGCTACAGAATACTGAATCAAAAAATATTTTGACATGAAAGTTTCAACAACAAATATGTTCCATAACTGTAGGTGTACTTGTAGGTAAATGTTTAATGTAATAATTCGGATGGTTAAAAAAGACAAAAACAAATAAAAACACATTAAACAGCAGAATAAGTCAATAGATATTTATTGTCATGACAGATACAAACAGAAAACAAAGAATAAAAAATAAGTGCAGCAGAGGTTACCAGCGTTATGTAAAAGAGAGGAGCATCTTGACACCGAAATAAAATAGCTAGATGCTTCAAAATGTGCATCCAGCAGCTTTTCCCTTTAGCAGGTGTTGCAATTTCTGATTTATTGGAATTAAATTAGTTGTCCATGTCATTCACGTATTATTTTAATGCAATAAATCATTTTACAAGTCCCGTGCTGTAAAAAAAATGCTTAAATCATTACATAAACATAGCTTTGCTCACAACTCTTCCCATTCTGAATGCATTACTTTTCCCTTTACCACTTCCTAAATAGCTGTGAAAATCTTCACAGTGCTGTAAACCCAAGTTCTAGTCCCACCACCATTTTATGTGATACTGATCACTGTGTGTCCCTGTGAAGTCTTTTTTTTTTTTTTAACATCCTATATATATATATTTTTTATAGCACTATGGTCACTATTGTCGACTCAACATGTTTACTGCCTTATTGCGCTCTTTACCTGTTGTTGAAGCCTTGTTATTTACTTTTAAATGTCTTTCTTATTTCTCTACCTTAACACTTAAAACAGTGTTTCATTTTATTTGCTGTTGTTTTTTTCTTTTATTATATTCTTGTCCACTCAGAGTTCAGGTATGATTAAAAAGTAATTACATTTTTGTGGAGACAGAATGGGATTTAGAATCAAGTTTCAATTACCTGGGTTTTACTTCCTTCATTGACTAGCTGTATATCGGCAATACTTACTGACTATAAAACTTAATTTCAACATTTGTAAAACAGGTTACAATCTATCTATGCTTTTTTTAGATATATACATTTCTTTTTAATTTCAAAATATAAATTCACCAAAAATGATGTTAACATTTAGATTTTTCTTGTGTTAAAAAAAACTAAACCAAACCTGTTGTCATCAAGTTGATTCCAACTCATACCGACTCTGTAGGACAGAGGAGAGCTGCCCCATAAGGGCTTCCAAGGAGTGGCTGGTGGATTTGAACTGTCGGCCTTTTGGTTAGCAGCCAGGTTGGAATCCGCTACATCACCAGGATTCCTTTCTTGTAATAAGTCAGATAAATTGATAAGCTTATATTCCAGCTATGTATTTAGTGCATGAAATATGTCAAAGAGAATTATGTAATGTTTAAAATTTTAAATGTAAATTGATCAAAAATTATAATAAATTCCAAATAAGTAAGATAAAATGATTAGCTCCAGTTCTCAGTAGGGGTTTAAATGCCTTTGAAACCAGTTGGTGCTCCTGTTTTCACCCATTCTCAATGGCACAAACTCAGCATCAGTCTCTGAATAGTGATTATGATACTAACACGGTAGACAGTCAGGAGTGGTTGGGCTACTATTTTCACATGTTTTGCTGGCTAATAGATTTAAATTATCTTTACTGTCTAATATTTCTTATCTTTTACTTTTGGAGAACGAAGTCAATTGTTCATGTCGTATTATGTATGGTACAGCCCAGAGTGTTTGTAGTGTTCAATACTTTAAATTTCTCACCACTTTCATCATTACTTTTTTGTATAGGAAACTCAGGAATCAAATAGGTATTTTATACTGTCCAGCAATGCTTACATTGTAAGTATAAAGTGGGAGCCATTATAACGTTAAGGGAAATATCATTGATACAATGTTGGCTTTTTAATTAGGCAGATTTGTATTTGTAATCCCACTCTGCCCTTAATTGGCTGATGACTTTAAGTATGCTTCTTTACTTTCCGTAGCCTTGATTTACTCACCCACAAAATGGGATGATGACCCTCATCTGGAAAGAATATACATATATATATATATATATATACACGTATGAAACTTACTTCTGACAATGGATGAAACAAAGCCAATACTAACAAATATTGCTATTTCTTCTACCTGCCTTCTTTACTCACTCCAGGCTTCTAGACAGTTTGCTCAGATACGTTTCCTTCCTTCCCGTCTTCTTTCTTTCTATGCTACCTCTTTTTGTTTCCCTTTCAGTTTCATTGTGAATTCACAAACGCTAGGTTGAATTTCAGTGTTTATATGCTATTGGGGGTATGCATCTAAGTAAGCAATTTACCTTCCTGAAATTAAAATATAGATAATTCCTGCACTGCCTGCCTCACATGGCATGCGAAAGTTATTTAAAATAGTAAGAAAATATAAATATGTTACTTATTATCTATTGAATCCATACATCAGTCTAGATAATTTAACTGTCATGTTGAAGTGATAAATTTATAAATATAGATATTAATATTTTGTTATTAATGTAAGAAGAGTAAGTTGGAAACCTAATATGAAGAGCAGGTGAGGATTTCAAAAGGACTGGTTCTCAGAAGAGTAGGACTAGAACAGTAATAATCAAACAAAATGTAAAATATGTTCATAGCAGGAACATACAGAAGGTTGCTTCTACAATGGTGTTTAAAATAGAATAATGTATATTTGATTAGACGATCATTTATGGGAATAAAAAGATTAAGAAAATTTATCCTTACCTGCAAAATCTTAGAACCAAAAAACCAAACCAAACCCAGTGCCGTCGAGGTGATTCCTACTCATGGCGACCCTATAGGACAGAGTAGAACTGCCCCATAGAGTTTCCAAGGAGCGCCTGGCAGATTCAAACTGCTGACCCTTTGGTTAGCAGCTGTAGCACTTAACCACTATGTCACCAGAGTTTCCACAAAATCTTAGAAGCAACAACATATTCATCATATTTCATCCAGAACATTCCGGACGTCCTGCAGTCATGCATTTGAACTCATTTGTGCAGAAACATTCATTTTTATAGCTACTTACCTTCCTGGTGGTTACATCATTGGCTCCTAAAGACCAGAAAAAGAACCAAATGCAATTTGGCTGTCTTGACTGGGTCCCAAAGAAGACTCTTAAAGTTAAACAAATGAACAGAAATATCTTAAACAAGCAATATCTTCTAGGTGCAACTGCTTGTGTGTGGCACGAGGAAAATAAACACTAATCAAGGTAACTTAATTCTCAGTGAAATGAAACCTCATATGGAAACATGGGAATTTTACTCTTCCTTGATAATTACATCATCTAGAATCATCTCATGTGAGATTTTTATCATAAAGGAAGGGTTCATGGAAAGGAGATGCCTGACTGGAGCCCGCTGTGGATTATTCTTAATTGCCTCTCCACTCTCACATTTCCAAAAGGAAGGAGGATATCAGGGCTTAATATGACTCAAGTAAAGCATGAGAAAATGGAATATGTTTACAAATGTCAACACAACTATCTGTAAAATAATTCGATATTTATTAAATCTTTTTGTGAGAAATGAAGTGGCTCTAATCAGACTTAAATAAATGGGTTGACTAATTTTTTTTTTGTTAATATTTGAATGTACCATGCAACTAGGTTGATGGAAGTTGTATATAAAAGTTATCCAAATCACTCAGTAGGATGATTTCGAAGAATCTGAAAAAAGTTAGGAAAATAAATTTGAAATACTGTGGCACTATGAGTCAACCAGAATTACAGAGCGTTCAGTAAATTGGAGTAAAAAAGAACTGAAGGTATCATTTTCAAATTGATTGTTGTTGTTAGGTGCCATCAAGTCTGTTCTGACTCATAGCCAACCTATGTATCACAGAACAAAACACTGCCTGGTCCTGTACCATTCTTAAAATCGTTACTATCCTGGAGCCCATTGTCGCACCCACTGTGTCAATCTCTCTCTTTGAGGGTCTTCCTTTTTTTCCGCTGATCCTGTACTTTACCAAGCATGATGTCCTTCTCCAGGAACTGATCTTTCCTAACAACATGTCCAACGTATGTAAGACACACTCTCGCCATCCTTGCTTCTAAGGAGCATTCTGGTTGTACTTCTTCCAAGACAGATTTGTTCCTTCTCTTGGCAGTGCATTCAATATTCTTTGCCAACGCCACAATTCAAAGGCGTCAATTCTTTTTTGGTCTTCCTTATTCATTGTCCAGTTTTCACATGCGTATTGGGCGATTGAAAACACAATGCCTTGGGTCAGGCACACCTTAGTCTTCAAGGTGACATATTTGCTTTTCAACACTTTAAAGAAGTCCTTTGCAGCAGATTTGCCCAATGCAATGCGTCTTTTGATTTCTTTCTTTTTTTTTTTTTTAATTTTTGTTGTGCTTTAAGCGAAAGTTTACAAATCAAGTCAGTCTCTCACACAAAAACTTATATACACCTTGTTACATACTCCCAATTGCTCTTCCCCTAATGAGACAGCCTACTCCCTCCCTCCACTCTCTCTTTTCATGTCCATTCCTCCAGCTTCTAACCCTCTCTACCCTCTCCTCTTCCCTCCAGACAGGAGATGCCAGCATAGTCTCAAGTGTCCACCTGATCCAAGAAACTCACTCCTCACCAGCATCCCTCTCCAACCTATTGTCCAGTCCAATCCCTGTCTGAAGAGTTGGTTCCTGTCCTGGGCCAACAGAAGGTCTGGGGGCCATGACCACCAGGGTCCTTCTAGTCTCAGTCAGACCATTAAGTCTGGTCTTTTTACGAGAATTTGGAGTCTGCATCCCACTGCTCTCCTGCTCCCTCAGGGGTTCTCTGTGTTCCCTGTCAGGGCAGTCATCAGTTGTAGCTGGGCACCATCTAGTTCTTCTGGTCTCAGGCTGATGTAGTCTCTGGTTTATGTGGCCCTTTCTGTCTCTTGGGCTCTTAATGACCTTGTGTCCTTGGTGTTCTACATTCTCCTTTGATCCAGGTGGACTGAGACCAATTGATGCATCTTAGATGGCCGCTTGCTAGGGCCGAAGACTCCAGATGCCAATCTCCAAAGTGGGATGCAGAATGTTTTCTTAATAGATTTTATTATGCCAATTGACTTAGATGTCCCTTGAAACCATGGTCCCCAAACCCCTGCCCTGGCTACTCTGGCTTTCGAAGCGTTCAGTTTATTCAGGAAACTTCTTTGCTTTTGGTTTAGTCCAGTTGTGCTGACCTCCCCTGTATTGTGTGTTGTCTTTCCCATCACCTAAAGTAGTTCTTATCTACTACCTAATTAGTGAATATCCCTCTCCTTCCCTCCCTCCCTCCTTCCCTCCCTCCCATCTCTCTTAACCATCAAAGAATATTTTCTTCTCTGTTTAAACTATTTCTTAGTTCTTATAGTAGTGGTCTTATACAATACTTATTCTGTTGTAACTAATTTCACTCAACATAATGCCTTCCAGGTTCCTCCATGTTGTGAAATGTTTCACAGATTCATCACTGTTCTTTATCAATGCGCAGTATTCTGTCATGTGAATATACCATAGTTTATTTATTCATTCATTCATTGATGGGCACCTTGGTTGCTTCCATCTTTTTGCTATTCTAAACAGTGCTGCAATGAACATAAGGGTGCATATATCTGTTCCTGTAAAAGTTCTTATTTCTCTAGGGTATATTCCAAGGAGTGGGATTGCTGGATCTTATGGTAGTTCTATTTGTAGCTTTTTAAGGAAGCGCCAAATTGATTTCAAAAGTGGTTGTACCATTTTACATTCCCACCAACCGTGTGTAAGTGTTCCAATCTCTCCACAACTTCCCCAACATTTCTTGTTTTGTGTTTTTTGGATTAATGCCAGCCTTGTTGGAGTGAGATGAAATGTCATTGTAGTTTTGATCTGCATTTCTCTAATGGCTAACGACCATGAACATTTCCTCATGTATCTGTTAGCTACCTGAATGTCTTCTTTAGTGAGGTGTCTGTTCATATCTTTTGACAATTTTTTAATTGTGTTATTTGTCTTTTTGTAGTTGAATTTTTGCAGTATCATGTAGATTCTAGGGATCAGGCACTGATTGGAAATGTCATACCTAAAAACTTTTCCTCAGTCTGGGTAATCTTTTAACTCTTTTGGTGAAGTCTTTGGATGAGCATAGGTGTTTGATTTTTAGGAGCTCCCAGTTACCTGGTTTTTCTTCTGCATTATTAATAATGTTTCATATACGCTTTATGCCATGTATTAGGGCTCCGAACAGTGTCCCTATTTTTTCTTCCATGATCTTTATCATTTTAGATTTTATATTTAGGTCTTTGATCCATTTTGAGTTTGTTTTTGTGCATGTGGTGAGGTATGGGTCTTGTTTGATTTTTTTGCAGATGGATATCCAGTTATGCCAGCATCATTTGTTAAAAAAAACTGTCTTTTCCCTATTTAACTGTTTTGGTGCCTTAGTCAAATATCAACTGCTCATATGTGGATGGATTTATGTCTGGATTCTCAAATCTGTTCCAGTGGTCTATGAATCTGTTGTTGTAGGAGTACCAGGCTGTTTTGACTACTGTGGCAGTATAATATGTTCTAAAATCAGGTAGAGTGAGGCCTCCCACTTTATTCTTCTTTTCCAGTAATGCTTTACTTATCATTAAAAAATGTCATTGGACTCATTAGACATGGATTGGACTGGACAATGGATTGGAGAGACAGATGATGAGGAGTGAGCTACTTGTATCAGGTGGACACCTGAGACTATGTTGGCATCTCCTGTTTGGAGGGAAGATGGGACGGTTAGAAGCTTACAAAATGGTCACAAAAAAAGAGACTGGAAGGAGGGAGCGGGCTGTCTCATTGTGTAGTAAGGCGTATATTATAAGTTTATATGTGAGAGACTGACTTGATTTGTAAACTTTCACTTAAAGCACAATACAAATTATTTTTAAAAAGTTGGAATTTAGCTCAGAATTGCATTAAATCTATAGATTGCCTTTGGTAGAATAGACATTTTTATAATGTTAAGTCTTCCTATCCATGAGCCACGTATGTTTTTCCACATAGGTAGGTCTCTTTTGGTTTCTTGCAGTAGTGTCTTCTAGTTTTCTATGTTTAGGTATTTTACATCTCTGGTAAGATGTATTCCTAAGTATTTTATCTTCTTGGGGGCTATTGTAAATGGTATTGATTTGGTGATTTCCTCTTCGATGTTCTTTTTGTTGGTGTAGAGGAATCCAACTGATTTTTGTATGTTTGTCTTGTATCCTGATACTCTGCTGAACTCTTCTATTAGTTTCAGTAGTTTTCTGGAGGATTCCTTAGGGTTTTCTGTGTATAAGATCATGTCATCTGCAAATAGAGATACTTTTACTTTTTCCTTGCCAATCTGGATGCCCTTTATGTCTTTATCTAGCCTAATTGCTATGGGTAGGACCTCCAGCACAGTGTTCAATAAGAGTGGTGATAAAGGGCATCCTTGTCTGGTTCCCTATCTCAAGGGGAATACTTTCAGGCTCTCTCCATTTAGGATGATGTTGGCTATCGGTTTTGTATCAATGCCCTTTATTATGTTGAGGAATTTTCCTTGTATTCCTATTTTGCTGAGAGTTTTTGTCATGAATGGTGTTGAACTTTGTCAAATGCCTTTTCTGCATCAATTGATGAAATCATGTGATTCTTGTCTTTTGTTTTATTTATATGATGGATTACATTAATGGTTTTTCTAATGTTGAAACATTCCTGTATATGTGGTATGAATCCCACTTGGTCATGGTGAATTATTTTTTTTTGATATGTTGTTGAACTCTGTTGGCTAGAGTTTTGTTGAGGATTTTGGCATCTAAGTTCATGAGGGATATAGGTCTGTAATTTTTTGTGTGTGTGTGATGTCTTTACGTGGTTTTGGTATCAGGGATATGGTGGCTTCATAGAATGAGTTTGGGAGTATTCTGTCCTTTTCTGTTTTCTGAAATACCTGTAGTAGTAGTGGTGTTATCCCTTCTCTGAAAGTTTGGTAGAACTCTTCAGTGAAACTGTCCAGGCCAGAGCTTTTTTGGGGGGGGGCAGTTTTTTGATTACCCTTTTCGCTTCTTCTTTTGTTATGGCTCTATTTAGTTGTACTACCTCTGTTTGTGTTAGTTTAAGTAGGTAATGTGTTTCTAGGAATTCATCCATTTCTTCTAGGTTTTCAAATTGTTAGAGTACAATTTTTCAGAGTAATCTGATATGATTCTTTTAATTTCAGTTGGGTGTGTTGTAATATCGCCCATCTCATTTCTTATTCGGGTTATTTGGTTCCTCTCCTGTTTTTCTTTTGTCAGTTTGGCCAGTAGTTTATCAATTTTGTTGATTTTTTTCAAAAAAACTAGCTTTTGGTCCTATTAATTCTTTCTATTGTTTTTCTGTTTTCTATTTCATTTAGTTCTGCTCTAATTTTTATTATTTAGTGTCTGTGAGTTTTTTTTTTGTTGTTGTTGCTCTGTTTCTATTTCTTCAAGTTGTAGAGATAATTCTTTCATTTTGGCCATTTTTTCTTTTTGTATGTGTGCATTTATTGATATAAATTGGCCTCTGAGCACCGCTTTTGCTGTGTCCCAAAGGTTCTGTTAGAAAGTGTTTTCATCTTATTGGATTCTATGAATTTCTTTATTCCATCCTTATTTTTTTTTTTTTTTAATGTCTTCTATAATCCAATCTTTTTTGAGCAGGGTATTGTTTAGTTAGTGTTTGATTTCTTTTTCCTGCTTTTCCTGTTATTGATTTCCACTTTTATGGCCTTCTGGTCAGAGAAAATGCTTTGTAATATTTCGGTGTTTTGGATTGTGCTAAGGCTTGCTTTATGACCTAATATGTGGTCTATTCTATAGAATGTTCCATGTGCACTAGAAAAGAAAGTTTAGTTGGTTGCTGTTGGGTGGAGTGTTCTGTATATGTCTATGAGGTCGTGTTAGTTGATTGTGGCATTTAGATCTTCCGTGTCTTTACTGAGCTTCTTTCTGGATATCCTGTTCTTCAGCGAAAGTGGTGTGTTGAAGTATCCCAGTATTATTGTGGAGCTATCTATCTCACTATTCAATGCTGATAGAGTTTGTTTTATGTATCTTGCAGCCCTGTCATTGGGTGTGTAAGTATTTAATATGGTTATAGCTTCTTGGTGTATTGTCCCTTTAATCATTATATAGTGTCCTTCCTTATCTTTTCTGATGGATTTAACTTTAAAGCCTATTTTGTCAGAAATTAATATTGCTACTCCTGCTCTTTTTTGCTTATTGTTTGCTTGATATATTTTTTTCCATCCTTTGAGTTTTAGTTTGTGTCTCTAAGTCTAAGGTGTGTCTCTTGTAGGCAGCATAGAGACAGATCGTGTTTCTTTATCCAGTCTGAGACTCTCTGACTCTTTATTGGTGCATTTAGTCCATTTACATTCAGAGTAATTATGGATAGGTGTGAATTTAGTGCTATCATTTTGATGTCTTTTTTTGTGTATTGACAGTTTCTTTTTCCCACTTGATTTTATGTGCTGAGTAGATTTTCTTTATATATTGTCGTTTCCTCATATCTGTTGTTGTTGATTTTGTTTCTGCTGAGTCTCTATTATTATTATTTTTTTTTAATGAGTAGGGTAGCTTGTCTCCTTTGTGGTTACCTTATTATTTACCCCTATTTTTCTAAATTTAAATGGAACTTTTATTTCTTTGTATTGCCGTATTTTCCACTCCATATGGAAGGTGTATGATAACATTTCTTACTCCCTCTTTATTATTCTAATGTTGTCTTCTTTTCTATGATAACATTGCTGTTACCCTGTTTTGAGCTTTTTTTTTTTTTTTTTTAATAATCTTGCTTTGTTTTTTTGGATTTCCCTATCTGGATTGACTTCTGGTTGCTCTGCCCAGTGTTCTAGTCTTGGGTTGATACCTGATATTATCAATTTTCTAGCCAAAGAACTCCCTTTAGTGTTTCTTGTAGTTTTGCGTTGGTTTTTATGAATTCTCTAAACTTCTGTTTACCTGGAAATGTCTTAATTTCACCTTTATATTTGAGAGACATTTTTGCTGGCTATATGATTCTTGGCTGGCAATTTTTTCGTTCAACTTTTTATATGTCATCCCATTGCCTTCTTGCCTGTGTGGTTTCTGCCTAGTAGTCCAAGCTTATTCTTATTGGCTCTCCTTTCTAGGTGACTTTTCCTTTATCCCTAGCTGCTCTTAAAATTCTTTCTTTATCTTTGGTTTTGGCAAGTTCAAGTATAATCTGTCTTGGAGACTTTCTTTTGACATCTGCCTCATGTTCAGTTAGACGAGTATCTTGGATAGATATCTTCTCATCTTTCATGATATCAGGGAAGTTTTCTGCTAAAAAATCTTCAACAATTTTCTCTGTATTTTGTGTTATCCCTCCCTGTTCTGATACTCCAATCATTCGTAGGTTATTTCCCTTGATACAGTCTGCCATGATTCTTAAGCTTTCTTCATTTTTTAAAAATTCTTTTATCTGATTTTTCTTCAAACATATGAGTGCCAAGTGCTTTATCTTCAAGTTCAGAAATTCTGCCTTCCATTTGCTCAAATCTGCTTCTCTGGCTTTCTATTGAGTTGTCTATTTCTTTAATTTTATTGTTAATTTTCAGAATTTCTGATTGCTGTCTGTCTATGGATTTTTCCAGCTTATGAAATTTTTCATTATGTTCCCGAATAATCTTTTTAATTTTTTCAATTGCTTTATCTGTATGTTCCTTGCCTTGTTCTGCACATTGCCTTATTTCCTTCTTGATGTCTTGAAAGGTTCTGCATATTAATGTTTTGTTTTCTGCCTCTGGTAATTCCAGGAATGCACTTTCATCTAGAAGATCCCTTGATTCTTTGTTTTGAGAGTTTGTTGAGGTAATTATGGTCTGTTTCTTTATGTGACTTGAAATTGACTGTTTTTTTTTTTGAGCCATCTATAAGTTATTGCATTAGTTTATTTTATGTTTGCTTACTGTGTCATAGCTTCTTGCTTTGTTTTGTTTTGATATGCCCAGATGGTTGCTTGAGTGAGCTAACTTGATTATTTTCACTTTTGGAGCTCAGATGTCCTCTCACCAGATGGTTAGAGCTGTTCTCAGGTAGATCAGTCTAGGAGTGCATTCAGTTTTCTTGTATGAATTCAGCTCAGGTGTCTAGGTAGCTGATCATCAAGTGTGTGGTGCAGGCTGTGTCCCACACCCTTAGAGGGGCAGGGGTGATTGGTGCAGGTACCTGTATCTGGTTGTAGCAGATGGTTGTACTCTGAACAAGGCAGGGGCTGAGAATCATCCCCCAAGTGTCTCTGAGGAAAGTGTGCCCCTATTCCCTAGAGTGTACAGTTGGGTGGGTTCTTCAGACGGACCATGGGCACCCAATATTTTTGGTTGTAAGGACTGAGAAGTACCAGTTATCCTCGGACCCCTTTTGCGGGTGGCTGGGTGACCTGAGTGGAGCCATCTGTCTTTAGGCCCCTGATATGGGTAGGTGAGGACCCTGTTTAATAGGCAAAGCAATGTCAAACATCAAACACCCACGTCTCCACCACACAGCTGAAATAGTTGGTGTTTGCCAACAGGGGCCTATTCTCCTGAAATAGGCCCAGACAGGTCCATGCAGAGGGGAAAGGTTGTCAAAGTCCACAGACCGTTTACGTCTGATCAGGAGCTGCTTCTGTCCCGAGCTTCCCCAGTTAATGGAGCTGGTAAATTATGTTTTTCCCCAATTGCAAATTTATTCCTTCTCAAAGCCCATGAGGATAGGTCTAGGCTCTCAACAGGACCTATCTCAGGCCCAGGGAAGTCAGCCACTGAAGCCATCTTGGGAGTAGGGGGGCGGGGGGGCAGAGTGGGGGGTGCAGTGAAATATATGCAGGTAATTAGCTTTTGCTGAGAGGGCCATTCTTCTCTGGTTCCAGAGGTCTGAGTAGGCTGTATGGCTGGCTGCTTCTCCCTGAGGAAACTGTGGCTGAACACTAGTACCAACCCGCCACTGCAGCTCCTGGGAATGGGGCCTAAGGGCTCCCCATGATTCAGGTCTGGTAACTCCTCTCCACTTCTGAACCATCTCTTCCTCCCCCTGCCCCTCAGTTCTTTTTCTAAGCTTGCCTTTGATACTCAGGGCTCCTAGCTTGTCATAAATATACTTGTTTCACTTGTTTTTTTCAGGTGTTTGTTGTAAAGAGAGCTCGCTGGAAGCGCCTGTCTATTCTGCCACCTTGGCTCTGCCTCTGGAAATAGCATCTTTTGATTTCTTGATTGCTGCTGCTATGGTATTGATTGTGGATCCAAGTAAAATGAAATCCTTGACAACTTCAATCTTTTCTCTGTTTATCGTGGTTTGGCTTATTGGTCCAGTTGTGAGGATTTTTGTTTTTTTGTGTTGAAGTGTAATCCATAATGAAGGCTGTAGTCTTTGATTTTCCTCAGTAAATGCTTCAAATCCTCTTCACTTTCAGCAAGCAAGGTTGTGTCATCTGCATAATGCAGGCTGTAATGAGTCTTCCTCCAATTCTGATACCTCATTCTTCTTCATACAGTCCAGTTCCTCAGATTATTTGCTCAGCATAGAGATTGAATAGGTATGGTGAAAGGACACAACCCTGACATTCACCTTTCTTCACGGTAAACTACTCAGTCTCCCCATGTTCTGTCTGAACAATTGCCTCTTGATCCATGTACAGATTCCTGATAACACAATTATGTGTTCTGGAATTCCCATTCTTCACAGTGTTATCCATAATTTGTTATGATCCACACATAGTCGAATGCCTTTGCATAGCCAGTAAAACACAAGTAAACATCCTTCTGGTATTCTCTGCTTTCAGCCAGGATCCATCTGACATCAGCAATGATATCCCTGGTTCCACTCCCTCTTCTGAATCTGGCTTGAATTTTTTGCAGTTCCCTGTTGTTATACTGATATTCAAATCTATTAATGTCCCGTTTATCTTACCATTAATAAGGACCAGTTATAAAAATATATAAATGGTCACCTAATGGTATTAAAAATATGATATTCAAGTCAGCTATTATAGGGACATCTTTGGTTTAGGGTCTGTCAAAACCAATATGCCTATTGTTCATAGGAGACACCTGTGATATCTCACTGGTTTCTAGTCATGCTTGTAGAGCAAGTCAAAATTTCACCCAAGCTCCTGTCAGTATTAATTATATAAAATACATATGGGTTGGGACAGGTGTATATCATCACCATTATCATCATCAGCAGCACTTTTTTTGCATTATCACTAAATCAGTTAAAATTTGTGTTAACTGGGTTAAAAAAAAAAAAAAAACCTGAGTTCAAACTTGTATAATAATTACAGGTGCATGAACCCCTTCTAGAATAAATAAACAGTTGACCTAATTAGACAACATCTGGTTTAATTCATGCTCCAGAAATAATCACGACAAATGGGATTACTGTTATTGGTGAAATGGTTGGGTTATATCCTTGGAACTGGGCTTGAACTCTATCCTAGTTGATTGACAATCAACAAGTTTCATTGACTTAAAATGTGGGGATATTTCTCATTTATAATACCTCTTGGGTGTGAGTCAAGTGCAAATCTGCTCTGAATTATCATCTTTCCTATTTCATTTCTGGTTAGCAGCTCTTATGTTAGCCACTATCATGGCAAATGCATAGGAATATGGATGGAACCAGGTAAATGGCACTTAATTCTTCTGTTTGAATGTGGAATCTTTCACTTCATTCATATTCCATTTGCCCAGCAAGTCATATGGCAAATCCTGACGTGGAAGAGATGAGAAATACCCCGCTACTCAGGATGCACCAAGGATAACCCTTTCCCTTGTTTCTAGGTATAGTGAATTAATCATATACTTCATATACCATTAGGTCTGTATTTGGCTTCCATATCATGTTCCTATATTAGTCATGGAATTGACTCGAAGGCACTGGGTTGGGATATTAGTCAGAATTTTACTACAATAATGATGCATAAAAGACAACCACAAAATCTTAGTGACATGTAATAAAAAGTATTTCATGCAACTCTACAGATCAGCTAGGTTTTGAGTTCAGGTTGTTTCCATGCATCTCTTAATTTCCTTGGACAAGTTGCAGGGGCGGCAGACACTTGAGGCAAGTTCATCTCATGGTAGAACTTCAAGCTTTCAGAGGAGAAGTCTCTTACAGACTAGGCTGGGAAACACCACACTCACACTCATATCCACATTGCATTAACCAAGTAACATGGCCAAGACTAGTGTCAATGGGTCAGGAAATATACTCCTCCCATGGAGACAGTGTAGGTCTGTGGCGGGGGGGTAAGCAGGGGAATAATGTCAATATTTGGTGACTAATAATCTAATCTACACAAGTTGCATTCACTCATCCAAGAAATACTTTCTGGACACAAATATTTTTTTCAGATACCAAAGCAGGATGTCAAAGTATATGCATTCTAGTTGTTGTTAGCTGCCATCAAGTTGGTTCCGAGTTACGGTGACTTTATGCATAATAAAATGAAAGATTGCCATGTCCTGTAACATCTTCATGATCTTTGGTATTTTGAGTCCATTGTTGCAGCTATTGGGTTATTCCGTCTCACTGAGGGTCTCCCCCATTTTGGTTGGCTCTCTACCAAACATGGTACCTTTTCCTAGCAATTGGTTTTTCCTGATGACATGTCCAAAGTAAGCAATTTGAAGTCTCACCATCTGTCATGGATTGAATTGTGTCCCCCCCAAAATATCTGTCAACTTGCCTAGGTCATGATTCCCTTGTCCGATTCTATGATTGCCTATCATTTTACGATCTGATGTGGTTTTGCTAAGTGTTGTACACCCTATCACTATGATGTAATAAGATGGATTAGCAGAAGTTATGTTGATGAAATGTATAAGATCAGGTAGTGTCTTAAGTGAATCTCTTTTGAGATACAAAAGAGAGAAGTGAGAAGAGAGACATGGGGGCCTCATACCACCAAGAAAGGAGTGCTGGAGCAGAGCATGTCCTTTGGGTCTGAGATTCCTGCACTGAGATGCTCCCAGACCAAGGGAAGATTGATGACAAGGGCATTCCTCCAGAGCAGACAGAGAGAGAAAGCCTTCCCCTGGAGCTGACGACCTGAATTTGGACTTGTAGCCTACTAGAGAGTGACAGAATAAATTTTTCTTTGTTAAAGCCATCCTCCTGTGGTATTTCTGATATAGCAGCATTAGATGACTAAAACACCGTCCTAATTTCTAAGGTACATTTTGGTTGTATTTCTTCTAAGACTGCATGAGTAAACATTCATTCTATTGGGAGTCTATGGTATATTCAATATTCTTCATCAACACTGGAGTTTGCATGCATCAATTCTTTTTCTAGTAGTAGACAGAAATAGATACACATAATTACATATATAGTTAGATGGTGCCTTGCTCTCTGAAGAAAAATTTAAAAAGTAGGATAAAGGACAAGATAGTAACTGGTTCAGGGATGAAGTCTCTCTATCATTTCTAGAAGCAGACTGCTCAAAGCAAATGAACTGGCTAAAGCCCTGAAATAAGAGATGAGTTAGTATCCAAAGAAGAAACCTCAGCAAAATGTAGCTGTAATACAATGAAAGAGCCCAGTGATGTAATAGGAATTGAGGAGCACACAACAATGGAGGCCAGGTGGAGTTGGGCCTTGAGTTTAATTTTAAAAGCTTTCCATTCAACTCAGGTTTTTGTAAAATTGAATAGAACCGTAATAAAATCTAACATACTTTAAATGGATTATTCCATGTGCTTTATGGTACAAAGATGGGCACAGTAAGACCATTTAGATAGATATTACAAAAGTACAGGTGAGTAAGTATGATGACTTGAACCATCAAGTATGGAAAATAGCAAAAGTAGCAAAATCCTGAAGACAATGAGCAAATGCTGAACAATGCATTCTTTGAGAGAACAGTGGAGTCAGGGATGCTACTAAAGCTTTGGTTGAATAAAGGCATCATTTACTGATAGGATGAAGATTGAGCAGGAAAATATCTTGGAGAGCTTAATCAACCTTTAAACTTCAAATACGTCAACTTTGAATACTTAACATATATCCTCATGGAGAGATTAACTTGGAAGTTGATATTCAACCATAGATTTCGGGGAAGAGATTCTATTTGGGGATATAAATTTGGTAGTTGTAAGCATAGAGATAGAAATTAAACAATGACATAAACGATTTAGTCAAATGAGAAGTCTGTTTATTTAAATAAGGACACAGCACTGTTCATTTATTACAAAATGTCAGGTATCTGGTAGGGGCTGTTACTTATTTTTTAGTACTACTCTAGCTACTATTGGGCCTTTACATACCTACGTAAGTTTTAGAATTAGTTTGTCATTTTCTTTACAAATTTTGTTGTGATTTTTATTAGATTTGCATAGAATATATAAACAGTATTGATGGAATTTAGTCTTCTTAACCATTAACTTTCTATATCTCAAGAATTATTGAGATCTACCTTCATGTCAATATTATAATTTTATCCGTGAAATCCTTGAGTGGATATGTGTGTTCATGAGTGTAGGAGTGTGTGCATGCATGTGTGTGTTCATATACACCCGTGTAAGTCTGTTCACAGATATACATTAACAAAATATAATCAATAAAATACCAAAAAAACACTGAATAGAAAATACCTAAACTAGAAAGCTACTGAACCATTAAAATCCAAAGCAAATCACTGTCATATAATTTTTATGTTACTTTTATCAAAATAGCAAGAAACTTGCAATTCTTATACTTTGTAATATATTGCAGACACAGGGCATAGTGAGGGTAAGGAGTTTCCAGGGGCAATCTCTAAGTTCAGTCTTTCCCTATCCCAAATTTCAAGATGAATAGATGTTGATGAGTCAGCAGAAATGTCTTCCCCCTCTTGTCTGGCTTTCATATTTGTGGTGCCTAAAAGTATTCTGTACCTTGTCTGCTGCACCCTTGGACTTGGACCCTGGGGCATGTGCCCTCCTCTGCCCCCCTTTTGTGATGCTTCTGTTTAGACAATGGAGAATATAAAATAGAACAAAACCGTGTGATTAATAATAATCATACGAATTCTAGTTGCATGACCAAGAACAAGTTACTTAACCTCTCTGAGCCTCAACTTTGTCATCTGTACAATGGCAGTAATAACAGTAACAGATTCAATAGAAGGAATAGGTTTTGATGTTGTGAGGATTAACTAGTTGCCATCCAACTGATTTCATCTCATGGCAAACCCATACTCTGTAGGGCTTTCAATTGCTGTGACCTTTTGGAGGAAGATCACTAGGTCTTTCTTCTGAGGTGCCTCTGGGCAGACTGAAGCCACAAATATTTTGGTTAACAGCAAAAAAAAAAAAAAAAAAATTTTTTTTTTTTTTTAGTGCAACTAGGGACTCCCTGTGAAAGTTAAGTGACTTATTATAAACAAAATGTGTAGAACACTGCTTGGTATATTGTAGTTGCTACTTAATTGTTATCAGAAATTGTTATCAATATATCATGAATATTTATGGCATTATCACTGAAACATTTGATAAAAAGAACAAAAATATAAAGTTGGACAAGCCTCACTTATGCATATTACTTAATACCATAAATCAAATCCCAGAAAATGAATGCTGTCAGTAGATAAAAAAGATACTGTATTTTAAACATATATTTGTAATTACAAAATTCCTAAGATGGCCCTACAATAGGACCAGTACAATAATCCATTCATTAAAAAATATTAAGTAAGTGCATATTGTTTGTCAACTGCTGTTTCAGGTCCCATAGAAACAGAAGTAAACCATCAGACAAATCTCTGCCCATCAGAAACTTACATTCCAATGTAGAAGTACACAAAAAATGCATATACAAATAGAGATACAGTAAAATTCAAAGTAATGCTAATGCTTACAAAATGAGCAAGGCATTGAAGTAGAATGTTAATTTATAGGTTAAATTAGTTGGTCAGCAAAGTCCTTTCTTAAGAGTGATATCTGAGCAGAGATCTGAAAGAAAGGGGAGAGACAACCAACAGGAAAATATGCAAAAAAAAGAAAAAAATGCTAGGAGAGAGAACCAACCCCAGTCCAAAAGCCTGGAGGCAATGAAACAAAACAAGGAGAATGCACAACAGAAATCAAGGGAGAGAGGGGTGCTCTGTAGTGAGGTGAGAGATATGTCCAAAAGACTATCATGGCAGCCTAAAGGACTTGGATTTATTTAAAATCTTTGAAAAGATTTGATCAGAGAGACATGTCACCTGAGTAATGTTTTAAGAACTTCCCCCTGGTTGTTGTCTGATTAGACTCTAGACGGAAAAATTGAAGGTTGGGAGAGCAGTTAGGAGGCCCTTGCAGTGTCTGAGCAAGCTGTAATGGCAGCCAGGCCCAGGGTGTTGGCAAGGGAGTAATTTAGAAGTGGGCAGATATGGAATCTATTCTGAAGATACAACCAACAGAAAGTGTTGTATATAAGATGTTAGAGAAAGAGAGAAGTCAATGATGACTCCAAATTAGAGAAAAACCCTGACATCACATAAGTGGGGGATAAACATTTTTGGTAAAAAATAATGCAAATTCCCATAGAACACTAAATACAAACATACTAATTTTTTTTGATAGTCTAGAAGAGGCAGAAAAAAATCTGTAATATGATAAAATGCATACATAGTTTAAATGGAAAATAAAACACTGTTAATGTTTTCCATCAATGTTACAATCAAACATTAAGGATCAAATACTCAACATTTTTCTTGGAAATTGTAGACCTGGATATCATGGCAAACAACACTGGAACCAAAAATATCTTACCTTTGAAAAGCTAGCAAAAACGAATGGTATTTACGTATGATATAATCAACCTGAAACACTATTAGACTCAACTGAAAAATCATATGAACTAAAAAGAATGCTCAGAAAGTATAATTGGCACCCCATTAATATAGATAAAGTATAACCCTGAAGAGTTACAAATTTTATTTTCTCATAAATAAAAAATGCAACAAAATTTATACATTTCCTAAATATAAATTATCAATTTAGATTTAGGAAATGTATTTTGTGATATTTATATAAAACATTTTTTCCTTGAACTCCACTTAAACCAAATGAAACCCATTGTTATTGAGTTGATTCCAACTTACAGCAACCCTATAAGAGAGATGTAACTGCTCAGTAGGATATTCTTGCTGTACTTCTTCCAAGACAGATTTTTTTTCTCCTTTTGGCAGTCCACGGTACATTAAATATTCTTCACTAAAACCATTATTCAAAGGCACCAACTCTTCCTTGATCTTCCTTACTCCTTGTCCAGCTTTCACACGCATATAAGGCAGTTGAAAACACCATGGCTTGGATCAGGCACTCCGTGGTCCTTAAAGTGACATCTTTGCTTTTTAACACTTTAAGGAAGTCTTTTGCAGCAGATTTGCCTAAAGTAACACGTCATTTGATTTCTTGAATGCTGCTTTGATTGTCACTCCAAGTAAAATGAAATCCTTGACAAGTTCAATATTTTCTCCTTTTATCATGACATTTCTTAGTGGTCTGGTTGTGAGGATTTCTGTTCTCTTTATGTTGAGGTGTAATCTATAATGAAGGCTGTGGTTTTTGATCTTTATCACTAAATACTTCAAGTCCTCTTCACTTTCAGTAAGCATCGTCTTGTCATCTGCATATCACAGGTTGTTAATGAGTCTTCCTCTAATCCTAATGCCAAATTCTTCTATACAGTCTGGCTTCTCAGGTTACTTGGTCAGCGTACAGATTGAATAAGTATGGTGAAAAGATACAAACCTGATGCACATCTTTCTTAACTTTAAACCATGAAGTATCCCCTTGTTCTGTTGGAACGATTGCCTCTTGATCTATGTCCAAGTTTCTCATGAGCAAAATTAAGTGCTCTAAATTCCCATTCTTTGCTATGTTATCCGTAATTGGTTATGATCCACACAGTCGAATGTCTTTGCATAGTCAATAAAACACAGGTAAACATCTTTCTGGTATTCTCTGCTTTCAGCCAGGATCCATCTGACATCAGCAATGATATCCCTCATTCCATATCCTCTCCTGAATTCATCTTGAACTTCTGGCAGTTCCCTGTCAATACACTGCTACAGCCACTTTTGAATGATCTTTAGCAAAATTTTGCTTGTATGTGATATTAATGATATTGTTCAAGAATTTCTGCATTTGATTGGACCTCCTTTCTTGGGAATAGGCATATATATTGGCTCTCTTCCAGTTGGTTGGCCAGGTAGCTCTCTTCCAAATTTCTTGGCATAGACAAGTGAGCACTTCCAGTGCTGCATTTGTTTGTTGAAACATCTCAGTTGGTATTCTATCAGTTCCTGGACCCTTGTTTTTTGCCATGCCTTTCAGCATAGCATGGACTTCTTCCTGCAGTACCATTGGATCTTGATCATATGCTACATCCTGAAATGTTGAACATTGGCCAATTAGTTTTGGTATAATGACTCTGCGTATTCCTTCCATCTTTCTCTCGATGTTTCCTGAGCTGTTCAATATTTTGCCCATAGAATCCTTCAATATTGCGACTTGCAGCTTGAATTTTTCTTCAGTTCTTTTGGCTTGAGAAATACTGAGAGTTTTCTTCCCTTTTGATTTTCTAGCTCCAGATCTTTGCACAGTTCATTATAATATTTTATTTTGTCTTTCAAGCTGCCCTTTGAATCTTCTGTTCAGCTCTTCTACTTCTTAATTTCTTCTATTCCCTTTAGCTACCGGATATTTTAGAGAAAGTTTCGAAGTCTCTTTTGACATCCATTTTGGTCTCTTCTTTCCTTCCTATCTTTATGATACATATAAACCAAGTCATTGAGTCAATTTTGACAGAGTGGAACTGCCCCATAGGGTTTCCAAGGAGCACCTGGTGGATTCAAACTGCCGACCTTTTGACTGGCAGTCATAGCTCTTAACCACTATGCCACCATAGCACTCCTCAAATCAACATAAAAGTATAAAAATGAGCAAAATATATGTCAGGAGAGTCCAGTAGAAGATAAGAAGGCACTAATATATTCATGGAAATTTATCTAATTTCACTAAAAAATAAATTTAAATTAAAATGGCAGCTGGAATTCATCGTTTTTCCAAATGGTTTATCAGCTATTGGAAGACTTAAAAATAGTAATAGAAATGGTCCAAGGGAAAGCAGGTGCCCTCAACCATTGTTGCAAATATGGATTGTGAAACTTTGTGATGATATATTTGCAGTTGTTTTCAATATTTATATTTATGCTAGAAATAATCCAAGTTAGGAATTCATAAAATGCAAATAAACAATTTTACATACTTTTCTTCATTACATTTTATAAGAGGATTTTTTGAATCAAAAAAAAAAAAAAGGAAAGAATTCCCATGACTGTGAATTTCCATCAGTCAGGCATGAGAACATAATGTCTACTTTGAAAGCATGAGGAAAACTTATGTTCTAACCTAGAAAAGTATCTATCAAATATAGCTAGACAAGAATGCATCAGATGCAGGCAGGGCCAAGATAGTGGAGTAGTCAGATGCTTCTGATAGTCCCTCTTACAACAAAGACCTGAAAAAACAAGTAAATTGATTATATATATAACAAGCTAGGAGCCCTGAACATCAAAGGCAAAGTTAAGAAATTGGACTTAGCAACAGAGGGAGGGAGATATGGTTCAGAAGCAGCAAGAAGTTGCCGGACCTAACTCAGTGTGAACCAGCGCCCCTCATCCCTGATCTGCTGGTGTGACTGCAGAAGGGCTGGCAGTAGCTTTCTGTACACGGTTTCCCTAGCCACAGAGAGCCAGTGGCACAGAGTCTACTCATGCCTCCAGAATCAGAGAAGAACAGCGCTCTCGGCATAAGTGCTAGCATTTAATTCACTGCACAGATCAAATACCTCCCCTTTCAAAAGAACTCTCCCCCATTTATCTGATCCCTCACCCTCTATCCCAGGCCCCCAAGCTGGCTTCAGTGACATTCGATTTCCCTGGGCCTGAGATAGGTCCTGGCATGCAACCAGAGCCATTGGAGAAGGAGCAAATTAACAAACAGGGAAAAAATAATCTGATGGCTCCTCTAAGCTGGAAACTCAGGGCAGAAGCAGCTCCTGTCCAGGCACAAGTGGACCATAGACTTTGAATGGCTTTCACCCCTGCATAGAACTGTGTGGCCCATTTCAGGAGCTGGGTTCTTGTTACAGTGCAAGGGTGTGTGGCCTAAGGTCTGACTTTAACAGTTTCAGCTGTGCAGTGGCGAGGTGGGTTCTTGATGCTTGACACTGCTCTAATAAGCAGGGTCCTCACCTACCCAAATCAGGGGCCTGAGGACTGGTGGCTCCACCTGCACCACCTAGCCACCCATGTCAGGGGTACAAGGATAAGTGGTGTCTCCCAGTCCTTACAGTTAAAAGTATCGGGTGTCAATGGTATGGCTGCAGAGCCCACCCACTTGTGCACTCTAGAGAACAGGGACATGTCTTCCTCACAAACACTCAGGGAAAGGTTGTCAACCCCCTACCTTGCTCAGAGTGTGACCACCTGATGCAACAAGAGACCTGTGCATACACCAATCACCACTGCTCCTCAAAGACAGTAGGTGGGAGCCTACACCACACACTTGGTGACTAACTACCTGGAAATATGAGCTGAATCCTTACAAGAAAACTGAATGGACTTCTAAGCTCATATATCTGATAACAGCTCTAGCCATCTGGTGACAGGACATTAGAGCTTCAAAGGCTCCATTAATCAAACCAACTAATTTGAGCAGCCTGTTAAGTATTTCAAAACAAAACAAAGCAAGAAGCTAGGACACAGTATGCAAACATACAGAGACAACAGTCAATATCAAATCACATAAAGAAGCAGACGATGATCATGTCAGCAAGCTTCCAAAGCAAAGAATTGAGGAATCTTCCAGATGAAGATATATTCCTAGAATTACCAGAGATAGAATACAAAATAATAATATACAGAACTCTTCAAGATATCAGGAAAGAAAAAAAAATAAAAAAGAGATCAGGCAAAATGCAGAACAAGCCAAGGAACACACAGATAAAGCAGTTGAGGGAATTAAGAAGGTTATTCAAGAGAATAACGAAAAATTTCATAGGCTTCAAGAATCCTTAGAGACACAGCAGTCAGAAACTCAGAAGATCAACAATAAAATTTCAGAATTAGACAACTCAGTAGAAAGTCAAAGGAGCAGAATTCAGGAAAGTGAAGTCAGAATTAGTGAGACTGAAAATAAAATACTTGGCACCAATATATTCAAAGAAAAATCAGATAAAAGAATTTTAAGAAATGAAGAAACCCTAAGAATCATGTGGGACTCTATCAAGAGAAATAGCCTACAAGTAATCAGAGTACCAGAACAGGGAGGAAAAACAGAAAATACAGAGAAAATTGTGGAAAATTTGTTGGCAGAAAACCTCCCAGATATCATGAAAGACGAGATCTCTTTCCAAGATGCTCATCTAACCCCACAGAAGATAGATCTCAAGAGAAAGATATCAAGACATATTATAGTCGATCTTGCCAAAACCAAAGATAAAGAGAATTTTAAGAGCAGCTAGGGATAAACAAAAAGTCACCTGTGAAGGACAGTCAGTAAGACTAATCTCGGACTACTCAGCAGAAACCATGCAGGCAAGAAGGCAATGGGAGGACATATATAAAGACTTAAAGGGAAAATAATTGCCAGCCGAGAATTATATATCCAGCAAAACTGTCTCAGATATGAAGGTGAATTATGGCATTTCCAGATAAACAGAAGTTGAGGGACATTGCCAAAACCAAACCAAAATTACAAGAAATTCTAAAGGAAATCCTCCAGTTAGAAACTCAATAACATCAGATAACAATCCAAGACAAGAACAGAGGACAGGGAAACCAGATATCATTCAAGACAGAGAAATCACAAAACTAAATCAAAGCTAAAACGCTCAGAACAGGGAAACAGACATCATGAAGTAAAAGATGACAACATTAACTCAAAAAAGAAGGACTAAAAGATATAGTCATAGATCTTTCGTATGGAGTATGAAAATAGGGGTAAATTTATCAAGGTAATCACAAAGGAAAATAACAATCCTGCACATCAAAATAATAATAAAAAAGAAAAACATGAAGACAGCAAAAACAAAAGCAACAACACTGGAAAAGAGGAAAAGATAAAATTACTTAATAAAGAAAAATTACTCAGCACAGAAAATTCAGTGGAAAAAAGAAACTGTCAACAACCAAAAAAAAAGGCATCAAAATGACAGCACTAAACTCATACCTAGACATAATTACGCTGAATGTAAATGTACTAAATGCACCAATAAAGAGACAGAGAGTGGCAGAGTGGATTAAAAAAACAAGATCTGCCTATATGTTGCCTAAAAGAGACATACCTTAGACATAAAGATACAAACAAACTAAAACTCAAAGGATGGAAAAGAGATACCAAACAAACAACAACCAAAAAAAGAAGAGTGGCAATATTAATTTCTAACAAAATAGACTTTAAAGTAAAATCTACCACAAAGGATAAGGAAGGACCCTTTTGTGCAGCCAATGACAGGGCTCCAAAATACATAAAATGAACTCTAAAAGCACTGAAAACAGAGATGGGCAGCTCTACAATAACAGTAGGAGGCTCCAACACACTACTTTTGGTGAAGGACAGAACATCCAGAAAGAAGCTAAATAAAGACAGTGAAAGTCTAAATGCCGCAATCAACCAACCTGATCTCATAGGCACATACAGAACACCCCACCCAACGGCAGACAAGCATATTTTCTTTTCCAATGCACATGGAACGTTCTCCAGAATAGACCACATATTAGGTCATAAGCAAGTCTTAACAGAATCCAAAACATCAAAATATTTCAAAGCATCTTTTCTGACCATAAAGCCGTAAAAGTAGAAGCCAATAACATAAAGCAAGTGAAAAAAAAACCAAACGCACAGAAACTGAACAACACCTTGCTGAAATACTACTGGGTTATAGAAGAAATTAAGGATGGAATAAAGAAATTCGTAGAATCAAATGAGAATGAAAACACTTCCTACCAGGACCTGTGGGACACAGCAAAACAGTGCTCAGAGGTCAATTTATAGCAATAAATGCACACATCCAAAAGAAGAAAAGGCCAAAATCAAAGAATTATCCCTACAACTCAAAGAAATAGAAAGAAAGCAGCAAAAGAAGTCCTAGGGTACCAGTAGAAACAAAATAATAAAAATTAGAGCAGAATTAAATGAAATAGAGAAAAGAAAAACAATTGAAAGAGTTAACAAGACCAACAGCTGGTTCTATGAAAAGATCAACAAAATCGATAAACCATTGGCCAAATGGACAAAAGAAAAATAGGAGAGAAAGCAAATAACCCGAATAAGAAATGAGATGGGCAATATTACAACAGACCCAACTGAAATTAAAAGAATCATAACAGAATATTATGAAAAATTGTACTCCAACAAATTTGAAAACTAGAAGAATTGGATAAATTTCTAGAAACACACTACCTACCTAATCTAACACAAACAGATGTAGAACAGCTAAATAAACCTATAACAAAAGAAGAAATTGAAAAGATAATTAAAAATTCCCAATAAATTAAAGCCCTGGCCCTGATGACTTCACTGGAGAATTCTACCAAACTTTCAGAGAAGTGTTAACACCACTACTACTAAAGGTATTTCAGAACATACAAAAGGATGGAATACTCCCAATCTCATTCTATGAAGCCAGCATAACCGTCATAACAAATCCAGGTGAAGACACCACAAAAAAAGAAAATTACAGACCAATATTCCCCATGAACTTAGACACAAAAACCCTCAGCAAAATTCTAGCCAACAACATATTGAAAAAGTAATTCACCATGACCAAGTAGGATTCATACTAGGTATGCTGGGATGGTTTAACATTTGAAAAACAATCAATGTAATCCATCATATAAATAAAAGACAAGAACCACATGGTCTTATGGGTTGATGCAGAAAAGGCATTTGACAAAGTCCAACATCCATTCATGATAAAGACTCTCAGCAAAATAGGAGTAGAAGGAAAATTCCTCCACATAATAAAGGACATTTATGTAAAGCCAACAGCCAACAGCACCCTAAATGGAGTGAGTCTGAAATCATTCCCCTTGAGAACGGGAACCAGACAAGGATGCCCTTTATCATCACTTTTATTCAACATTGTTCTGGAGGTCCTAGCCAGAGCAATTAGTCTAGGGAAAAAAAAAAAAAAAAGCATCCAAATTGGTAAGGAAGAAATAAACTATCTCTATTTGCAGATGATATGATTTTATACACGGAAAACCCTAAAGAATCCACAAGAAAACTACTGGAACTAATAGAAGATTTCAGCAAAGTATCAGGATACAAGATAAACATGCAAAAACCAGTTGGATTCCTCTATATGAGCAAAGAGAAAGTCGAAGAGGAAATCATGAAATGAATACCATTTACAATAGCCCCAAGAAGATTAAATACCTAGGAACAAATCTAACCAGAGACATAAAAGACCTATACAAAGAAAACTATGAGACACTACTGCAAGAAACCGGAAGAGACCTACGTAAGTGAAAAAACATACCTTGTTCTTCAATGGGAAGACTCAAGATTGTGAAAATGTTTATTCTACTCCAAGCAATCTATAGATAAATGCAAGCCTGATCCAAACTCCAATGGCATTTTTTAATGAGATGGAGAAACAAATCACCAAGATCATATGGAAAGGGAAGAGGCCCTAAATAAGTAAAACAGTACTGAAAAATTAGAACAATGTGGGAGGCCTCACAGTACCTGATTTTAGTGCATATTTCAACACCACGGTAGTCAAAACAGCCTGGTACTGGCACAACAGCAGGTACATAGATCAATGGAACAGAATTGAGAATTGAGACATAAATTCATCCACGTATGAGCAGCTTGTATTTAACAAAGGCCCAAAGTCCATTAAATGGAGAAAAGACAGTCTCTTTAACAAATGGTGCTGGAATAACTGGATACCCATCTGCAAAAAAATGAAACAAGACCCATACCTCTCACACCATGCAGAAAAACTAACTCAAAATGGATCAAAGACCTAAATATAAAATCTAAAATGATAAAGATCATGGAAGAAAAAATAGGAAGAACTCTAGTAGCCCTCAAACATAGCATAAACAGTATACAAAACATTGCCAACAATGCACAAACACTGGAAGGTAAAGTCGATAACTGGGAGCTTCTAAAAATGAAACACTTATCCTCATCCAAAGGCCTCACCAAAAGAGTAAAAAGACTACCTATAGACTGGGAAAAAAAATTTGGCTACAACAAATCCGATCAGTGTCTAAATCTTTAAAATCTACAAGATACTGCCAAACTTCAACAACAAAAAGACAAATAAACCAGTTAAAAAATGGGCAAAGGGTATGAACAGAAACTTCACCAAATAAGACGTTCAGGCGGCTAACAGCTATGTTAGGAAACGCTCATGATCAATAGCCTTTAGAGAAATGCAAATCAAAACTACAATCAGATACCATCTTACCACAACGAAGCTGGCTCTAATCTAAAAAACACAAAATAACAAATGTTGGAGAGGTTGTGGAGAGATTGGAACACTTATACACTGCTGGTGGGAATGTAAAATGGTACAACCACTTAGGAAATCGATTTGGCGTTTCCTTAAAAAGATAGGAGTACCATATGATCCAGCAATCCCAGTCCTTGGAATATAGTGTAGAGAAATAAGAGCCCTACAAGAATAGATATATGCACACCCATGTTCACTGCAGCACTGTTACAATAGCAAAGAGATGGAAACAATCAAGGTGCCCACCAATGGATAAATGGATAAACAAATTATGGTATATTCACACAATGGAATACGATGCAACAATAGAGAAAAACAATGAATCCATGAAACATCTCATAACATGTAGGAATCTGGAAGGCATTATGCTGATTGAAATTAGCCAGTCGCAGGACAAATATTGCTTGAGACCACTATTATAAGAACTCAGGAAAAGGTTTAAACACAGAAGAAAACATTCTTTGATGATTACGAGAATGGGGAAGGAGGAAGAGGGATATTCACTAATTACAGAGTAGACAAGAATCATTTTAGGTGAAGGGAAGGACAACACACAATACAGGGGAAGTCAGCACAACTGGACTAATCCAAAAGCTAAGCAGTTTCCTGAATACAACGAAACACTTCGAGGGACACAGTAGCAAGGGTGGGGGTCTGGGGACCATGGTTCAGGGGACATCTAGGTCAACTGACGTAACAAATCGTATTAAGAAAGTATTCCACATCCCACTTTGATGAGTGGTGTCTGGGGTCTTGAAAGTTAGCAAGCAGCCATGTAAGATGCATCAATTGATCTCAATCCGCCTGGAGCAAAGGAGAATGAAGAACACCAAGGACTCAAGGAAATATGAGCCCAAGAGACAGAAAGTGCCACTTAAACCAGAGACTCTAACAGCCTGAGACTGGAAGAACTAGATGGTGCCCGGTTCCCACCAATGACTGCACTCTAAGGGAACACAACAGAGAATCTCTGATGGAGCAGGAGAAAAGTGGAATGCAGACCTCAAATTCTAGTAAAAGAGACCAGGCTAAATGGTCTGACTGAACACTGGAAGAACTCCAGAGGTCATGGCCCTTGGACTCTCTGTTAGCCCAAAACTAAAACCATTCTGAAGCCACTTCTGCAGACAAAGATTAGACTGGACTATAAGACATAAAATGAAACTGGTGAGGATTGTGCTTCTTAGCTCAAGTAGACACATTGTGACTGTGTGGGTAAAGCTCTCTGGAGGCGAGATGAGAAGGCAGAGGGGGACAGGAACTGGATGAATGGACACAGGAAATACACAGGGGAGAAAGAAGGAGAGTGCTGTCACATTGTAGGGAGAGCAACTAGGATCACCTTAACCATGTCTGTATAAGTTTTTGTATGAGAAACTTACTAGAATTGTAAACTTTCACTTAAAGCACAATAAAAAGAATACTTAATATTAAAAAAAAGAATTGTTATCCATACACATTTGCTAAATATTTACTTCTGAAAAGCTTCCATATACCATAACTTCCCCATTACCCTCACTCTGTTTATGATTTTTAAAATAAGCTTAAAAATTTCAAATTAGAACAATTTTATATCTTGCTATTATGATTTCACTTAAAGTAAATTTATTGCCAATCATAGCTTTTATAACAAAATATTAATTCTTTTTCCCTTGCAAATAATTCATTTGCTTGGACTATATATATATATATATATATATATATATACACATTTTTTCTCAATGAGTCCATGTTTAAATTTCTTGTTTATAATTTCTTTTCTTATCCACTCCAAGCCTGTAAATACAATTTACAGAATGTAGTAGCAAGTTTTGATATAAGACTGTGGATTCACTTTGGAGACCCTGGTAACATAGCGGTTAAGAGCTACAGCTGCAAACCAAAAGGTTAGCAGTTCAAATCCACCAGGTACTCCTTGGAAACCCTATGGCACAGTTCTACTCTGTCGTATAGGGTTCGTCGGAGTCAGAACCCACTCAATGGCAACGGGTTTTAGGGAACTTACTTTATGCTACATAAAAAAAGAAAATATAGCCATCAATTTACATATTATTTAGGTCAACAATTAGGTTATCAAACACTTATCATTTATTAGTCACTGTGCAGGTCATGGTGCCATGAATAGTGATGTTTATGGTCTCCAGATACCAAAAGAAAAATGAGTAGTGATGGTGAACATTTAGAAATTTATTTCATCTAATAAAAAGGAAATACTTTTTTTCTGATTTTTGATGCTCTACCCACTTTTTTTTTTTTTTTTACCCACTATCATCTGATGCCTACAGCCACGTTTTCTTAGCATTAGAAATATTTGTTTGTTTTTCTGTGAAAGTAATTTACAAGTGAGAACAACTTTCCTGAGGGAAGGGGTCATGTGCATCCTCTGAGGGAGGCTGAGGAATATACTTAGCATTGCATAATCCAGTATATTGGCTGATGCCTTATTGTTTTCCTTGGCAATTTTATTGCATACTCCCAGAAATAAAACAAATTAAGAGAACAGTTTATTGTGATACACTCAGTGATTATTTTTGAAAGCTGGAAGGATATATTTATTTTTACCTTTCAAATATTTTTGATATGAAAATAAAATGGCAGAAATCTTAATGAAAAGTATGATTTCTGAGATTATTCTATAAAATATGAGAAGAACAAAAGAATTTATTTTGTATTCCCCTATGTAATTTCCATCTATCCTATATCAGTATTTTTGAAGATTGGGTTACTTCAGAGTCTATGTCTTATTTTGTTAGAAAAAAATTTTAAAAACTACCAAATTATTTTAACATTGGTCTTTACCACTTATACACAAATCTAATTCCCCTTCAACACTGAAATTTTACCCTCTGTGTACTTAGCTACATTCCCAAATTTCTCACTGGAATGACAAGATTTTGTTAATTTTAGATGAGTGGAATCACAAACATGAATTTTTGTCTAGAATGTGGGCAATTAGTTATAATATTCTAGTTTATGCTGTAGTATAACACCAGTGATTAAAAAAAAATCTCTATCATAAAACCACAATAGTGGATTTCTGGATCACGCTGCATGTTATCTTGGGATTTGTCCTCCCTCAGGGACACAGGCTGATGGTGCTTCCCTCATTGTGAAGCAACAGCAATTTATGGAAGGTGTAAAACCCAAAACCCAGTGCCGTCGAGTCGATTCCGACTCATAGCGACCCTATAGGACAGGGTAGAACTGCCCCATAGTTTCCGAGACGTAAAGAACATGGAATTTCACTCGCTGGCTCTTAATTCTTGCCATGGGTTATGCATGTCACTTGCACTAATGTTTCACAGTCCACACCTAACTTCAAAGAAAAGGGAAGTGCAATCTAAACTTGAGCCAGGAAGGATGAAGATCAGATGATTAACCAACATTCCTAATCAAGTAGTTCACCCTTCTGGGTCCCAACTCCTCTCCAAAGGAGACAACCAAATGTCCCGTTCAGTCATGGAATAAGCTCAAAGCCCAGGATCTCTTGGTGATAAGCAGTCACCAATAAGGTCCATCTTTTATCTGATGACCTGTGAATTATCTAAATTTCCCAGTTATCCAAATATCCAGCATGTCTTGGTTGGACAGGGACAGGATAACAGAAATAAACACTGGTATTAGGAAAGAAAGAATGAGATATCCACAGGAATCGTGGGTCACCAGAAGTTCTGAAATTCCATTAGGCAGACATTTAAAGGCCCACTATATTTCTGATGAGGAATAGTCACTGATAAGGCCACTTTTCTGCCTCCTTGGAGTAGTTTTCACATTCATTTTTTTGATAGCATAGCCCCTGGATCTTCTCTCTGAGATATGCTTTTTAAAAGATTCATATTGCCTTATCTGCCATGATGCAAAACCCCAAAAAACCCACTGCTGTTGAGTCGATTCTGCCTCATAGCGACCCTATAGGACAGAGTACAACTGCCCCATAGAGTTTCCAGGGAGCGCCTGGTGGACTCGAACTGCCAACCTTTTGGTTAACAGCCATAGCACTTAACCACTATGCCACCAGGGTTTCCTATCTGCCATGATAATTGTGGAATATACTCTTATGGTTGCTAAAGAGTTTTTTCAACTAACTTTCTGCCCATGGTGTTTGGAGTCTGTGATAAAGAGACTATCATTTGACAAGTATTTACTGCCTTCTGCTGATCACATGAGGAGCACACTTCTTCACTCCATCACGCGTTAACCTAGTGATTTGATAAACTTTGCTCAATAGCATGTGGCTGAAAGTGTCTGTATACCACTTCCAAGCCTAGAGTTTCAGCGATATTATATTTTCATATTTCTCTATTGTTTCTTCCATCATCATGAGAAGAAAATGTCTCCAGTAGGTTGTCTCTTTCAAAAACCTTTTTCTAAGCCTAATTTCCTCATCTAAAAATCAGTTATCAGGAGAGAGATCACTAGCTATTTCAAAGAGAGAACAGAATTCAGATAAGTACTTCAGTAGGAGATGAAGGAATCAAGGAACCAAACAAGGGAAGCTGAATCAACTTAGAGACTCCCATCAGTATGTTGCTTCCAACACCCAGAAAACTGTCAAACAGCAGGACAAGATGGCTTCCAGGACCCCATGGGTGGGGCCCTCATGCAGAACCCAGAACCAAGGTGAGGACCAGCAGACAATATTTGAAACCATGAAGAGAGTGGCTATTTATTCAAAGTGAAATCATGGCGAGCCACGGTTACTTCCAGGAACTATAGTTGAAGTGGGGAAAGAGAGAAGGAGAAATTTGCTGACTTCTGTCCTATAGCCTTTCTAATCTTCTGACAGTCTTACATTGTGATTTCCTACAAGAAATATGCTGGCAAAGGATCTTGGGAAATGTAGTTCTCCTTGGTATAGAGTCAAATAAAGTCAGTGAAAGTATCTGAAAACCAAGGAGCATTACAAAACATGCTGGCTAATATGAAAAAATAAAAACCAATCATGTTGAGTCAATTACAACTCATAGCAACCCTATAGGGCGAAGCAGAACTGCCTTGTAGGGTTTTCAAGGAGCAGCTGGTGGATTTGAACTGCCAACCTTTTGATAAGTGTCAGCTTTTAACCACTGCACCACCAGGACTCCAAGCTAATAATCCAAAAAAAAATAGAGCCTGTCTTATATGGTGTGTGTGAACATCTTCATATCTAGAGTTTTTTTTCTTAAAATCTGCTTTGTTTAATATTTTATAGCTAAACCATATTTCCTTTTAATTAATATTTGTCTTACGTATCTTTTTGACATTTTAAATTTCATATATTCTTTGTCTTTATATTTAAATATGCCTCCTTAAAATTTCACTCAAGTAAAATTTTGCTGAAGATAATTAAAAAATGGCTGCAGCAGTACATCAACAGGAAACTGCCAGAAATTCAAGCCGATTCAGAAAAGGATGTGGAAACTAATGGGCCACAACTACCACAGCCTCCACCAGACTGAGTCCAGCATAACTAGATGGTGCCCAGCTACCACCAACGACTGCTCTGACAAGGATCACAATAGAGGGTCCAGGACAGAACTGGAGAAAAATGCAGAACAAAACTATAACTTACAAAAAAAGACCATACTTACTGGTCTGACAGAGACTGGAGAAACCTCGAGAGTATGGCCCCTAAGTGTCCTTTTAAATCAGTACTGAAGTCACTCTGAAGGTTCACCCTTCAGCCAAAATTTAGACAGACCCGTAAAACAAATCAAGACTAAATGGGCACACCAACCCAGGGGCAAGGATGAGAAGGCTGGAGGGAACAGGAAAGCTGATAATGGGGAACCCAAGGTTGACAAGGGTAGAATGTTGACATGGTGTAGGGTTGGCAACCAATGTCACAAAACAGTATGTGTATTTATTGCCTAATGAGATATTAATTTGCTCTGTAAACCTTCATCTAAAGCATAATTAAAAAAAAAGAGAGAAAAATCAAAATATCTACCTGATAACATTTGGGAATTACTGTTATTTCCATCATTGCTATCACATAATAACAATTATAACATGTGCATTGTTAATTATAATTACAACATTTATTGTGCACTGTCAGGAACAGTACCAAGTACTTTTCATACATTGCTCATTCCATGCCCGTATTAACCCCATGAAGTAGGTGCTATTATCACATCCAGAGTCCTGTGGATAGTAATGGGTAGGAATGTAAACCTAGGTTGAAATTCTTAACCACTGTTACATTAACTTCAGTTCTACTTCTGGCCACAGTGGTTCTGTTTTTATATATTAATTGATTAAATGTATTGAGGAAGACTGAGACTATAAACCTAGAGAGATAAATTTGAATATGTAAGTATATAGCCAGTGGAAGGATTTCAAAGGGTAATGGAATCAGGGTATTATAATGAAGAAAGATCTGGATCATTGGGATGGCAGACCAAAGAGTAAGAAACACTAACTCTTCAGATGAACTATGTGAGCACTACCCAACTGGCACAATGGTAAGTTCCATCACTTGTCTTGTCAAAGAAGATATGACATACTGAAGCCATATACAGCTGTATTTCTGTATGACTTGATTCTGATCCATTGGGCAGACAACCATGTATAATGACTCTGATCTACAAGAAACATGTGCTCTGTGTGCTAGGCTTTGGGTACACAGATATATGTTCCCTTTCTTTTCTTTTCTTTTTTAAAAATAAGTTGTGGTCAAATAAATATTAAAATAAAAAAATCCTGATTTGAAAGAAAAAAAATAAAGAAAATGACACGGAAGGAGGGATATAATTGCTGATGTCCAGTGGATCTTGGCTAAAAGCTGAGAATACCAGAAAGATGTTTATTGTTGTTGTTATTAGGTGCAGTGGAGTTGCTTCCGACTCATAGCGATCCTATGTACCACAGAAAGAAGCACTGTCCGGTCCCGTGCCATACTTACAATCGTTGTTATGCTTCAGCCCATTGTTGCAGACACTGTGTCAATCCATCTCATTGAGGGTCTTCCTCTTTTAAAAGCTGACCCTGTACTTTACCAGGCAAGATGTCCTTCTCCAGGGACTGATCTCTTCTGACAACACGGCCAAAGTATGTAAGATGCAGTATCACCATCCTGGCTTCTAAGGAGCATTCTGGCTGTACTACTTCCAAGACAGATTTGTTTGTTCTTTTGGTATATTAAATATTCTTTGCCAACACCACAATTCAAAAGCATCTATTCTTCTTCAGTCTTCCTTATTCACTGTCCATCTTTCACATGCATATGAGGCAACTGAAAATACCACTAATGCTTGGAACCTGAAATATACGAAGTATGAATCTAGGAAAATTGGAAATCTTCAAGAACGAAATGGAACACATAAGCATCGATATCCTAGGCATTAGTGAGCTGAAATGGACTGGTATTGGCCATTTTGAATCGGACAACACATAGCCTACTATGACGGAAATGACAACTTGAAGAGGAATGGTGTTACATTTATCGTCAAAAAGAACAATTCGAGGTCTATCCTGAAGTACAGTGCTGTCAGTGATAGGATAATATCCATAGGCCTATAAGGAAGACCAGTTAAGATGACTATCATTCAAATTTACGCAGCAACCACTAAGAACAAAGTTGAAGAAATTGAAGGTTTTTTTCAGCTTCTGTAGTCTGAAATTGATTGAACGTGCAATCAGGATGCATTGGTAATTACTGGTGATTAGAATGTGAAAGTTGGAAACAAAGAAGAACAATTGGTAGTCGGAAAATATGGCCTTGGTGATAGAAACAATGCCAGAGATTGAAATATCAATACGGAAGATAGGAAAAAGATTCTCCAAAGGTGTCCTTGTCTCAATCCCTGGAATCTGTGAATATGTTAAGTTACATGGCAAAGGAGAATTAAGATTGTACATGGAATTAAAATTGTTAATCAGCTGACCTTAAGAAAGAGTATCCTCTGATTATAATGACATAAAATTAGAAATCAATAACAGAAACAGCAAGGAAAAAAAATCAAATACGTGGAAACAGAACAACACCTTGCTTAAAAACTACTGGATTATAGAAGAAATCAAGGATGGAAAAAATAAATTCATAGAATTAAATGAAGAATGAAAACATGTCTTACCAGAACCTTTGGAAAACAGCAAAAGCAATGCTTAGAGGTCAATTTACAACAATAAATGCACACATTCAAAAAGAAGAAAGTGCCAAAATCAAAACATTAACCCTACAACTTGAACAAATAGAGAGAAACAAAAGTAGCCCTCAGGCACCAGAAGAAAGGAAATAATAAAGGTTAGAGCAGAAATGAATGACATAGAGTATAGGAAAACAATTGAAAGAGTAGACAATACTAAAAGACGGTTTTTTGAAAAGATCAACAGAATCAATAAACCATTGGTCAAATTGACAAAAGAAAAAACAGGAGAGGAAGCAAATAACCTAAATAAGAAATGGAATGGGTGATATCACAACAGACCCAATGGAAATAAAAAGGATCATAACAGAATACTATGAAAAATTGTACTCTAACAAATTTGAAAATCTAGAAGAAATGGACAAATTTCTAGGAACACACTACTTACCTAAACTAACACAAATTGAGGTAGAAAAATTAAATAAACCCACAACAAAAGAAGAGATTGAAGAGATAATTAAAAAAATAAAAACCACCACCAACAAAAAAGCCCTGGCCCAGACAGCTTCACTGGAGAATTCTACCAAACTTTCAGGGAAGAGTTAACACCATTACTACCAAAGGCATTTCAGGCATAGAAAAGGATGAAATACTCGCAAACTCATTCTATGAAGCCAGCATAACCATGATAGAAAAGTCAGGTAAAGATCCACAAAAAAAAGAAAATTACAGACCAATATCCCTCATGAATATAGACCCAAAAATCCTCAACAAAATTCTAGCCAATAGAATTCAACAACATATCAAAAAATAATTCACCATGACCACGTGGGATTCATACCAGGTATGCAGGGATGGTTCAACATTAGAAAAACAATCAACGTAATCCATCACATAAATAAAACAAAAGACAAGAACCACATGATCTTATCAACTGATGCAGAAAAGGTATTTTAAAAAGTCCAAAACCCATTCTTGATAAAAACTCTCAGCGAAATAGGAATAGAAGGAAAATTCCTGGACATAATAAAGGCCATTTATACAAAGCCAACAACCAACATCATCCTAAATGAAGAGTCTTAAAGCATTCCCCTTGAGAAGGGGAACCAGACATGGATGCCCTTTGTCACCACTCATATTCAACATTGTACTGGAGGCCCTAGCCAGATCAATAAGGCAAGAAAAAGAAATAAAGTGCATCCAAATCAGTAACGAAGAAGTAAAAGTATCCCTATTTGCAGATGATATGGTTTTATACATGGAAAACCCCCAAAAATCCACAAGAAAACTACTACAACTAAAATAGAAGATTTTGCAAAATATCAGGATATAAGATAAACATACATAAGTCAGTCAGATTCCTCTGCACCAAAAGAGAGAACTTCCAAGAGGAAATCACCAAATCAATACCATTATAATAGCCCCCAAGAAGATAAAGTATTTAGGAATAAATTTAAACAGAGATGTAAAAAACCTACACAAAGAAAACTACCAGACACTATTACAAGAAATCAAAAGAGACCTAAATAAGTGGAAAAACATACCATGCTGATAGACATGAAGACTCAACATTATGAAAATGTCAGTTCTTCCCAAAGTGATCTACAGATACAATGCAATCTCAATCCAAATTCCAATGACAACTTTTAGCATGTTGGAGAAACAAATCACAAACTTCATATGGAAAAGGAAGAAGCCCCAAATAAGTAAAGAATCTGGTGCAATCTGGTGCTTCCTTAAAAAGCTAGAAGTAGAAATACCATAAGATCCAGCAATCCCACTCATAGGAATATACCCAAGAGAAGTAAGAGCAGTCGCAGGAATAGACATATGCATACCATGTTCATGGGAGCACCATTCACAATAGCAAAAAGATGTAAACAACCTAAATGCTCATCAACAGACGAATGGGAAACAAATTATGGTACAGACACACAGTGCGGCCTACTGACGGAGCCCAGTTCTACTCCGACACCCAACGGGTCACTGTGAGTTGCGTTTGATTCTACTGCAACTGGTGGTGTTTTTTGTTTTATATGAAGATATAGCTGTAGCTATGTTGTTGTTGATGTCTTGCGCTGAATGTTGTTGTTGAGAGCAGTTGCTATTTAGTTGGCTTCACTCAAAGTAACCTAATATATAAGAGAAAGAAACTTTCCCTGGTCCCATGCCATCCTAATGATTGTTGGTATGTTTGAGTCCATTGTTGTTGTTATTGGGTCAATCCATCTTTTTGAGGGTTTTCCTTTATTTTTGTGATCTTCTACTTCACCTAACAGGACTTCTTTTCCTAGTGATCGGTCTTTCCAGATAATGTGTCCAAAGTAAGTAAGATGAAGTCTTGCCATCCTCATTCCTAAGGAACATTTCACTGTTTTATTGTAAGACTGATTTTTTTGTTCTTTTGTTAATCCATGGTACATTCAATATTCTTCACCAACACCACACTTCCATGCATCAGTACTTCTCCTGCCTTCTTTTTTCATTGTCCAGTTTTCACATTCACAGAGGCGAACAAAAAGACCACAGTGTTGAATAGAAATAGGGAAAAGAGATATCCTTGCCGTGTTCCTGATTTTATGGCAAAATCTTTCAGTCTTTCACCATTGAGTATAATGTTAAGTGTTGGTTTTTCACAACTGTCCTTTATAATTTTAAGGAAGGGTACTGAGGTGAAGGAAATTCAGAGCTATATGACAGTATTGCACAACAAGCTATTTAATGGGGCCAACACATTGAAAGTCATATGCAAGGGGGTGGTCCCTGTAGCAGAAGGTCTTCCAGAGGCTAGAGTCACAGGTAGCATCAGAAGGAGAAGAGAGCAAGAAAGCTCCCGGGGTGAGAAGCGATATCCTCCTGCAGCCAGGCGATAAGTCTCTGGGTCAGAGAGCTCTAAAAGCAGCAGCATCTTAGGGTCTTTATAACTACAGGAATTTATCTTTTTTTTTTTTTTTTTTTTAGGACTAGCAGAAGTTGAGTCCAGTTTTGCAGGGTATGTAAAACAGGCAGGTCCTAAGTGGCTAAAAATCTGCTTATTTGGGCTATTTTTAAATCAGTTGGACATGTACAAGTTTGAGTTTCATGCCAGTTTTTTTTTTTTTTCCATATAATACGCCTCAGCTTACTTGAAGAAGTAAATAACTTGGGGCTAATACACAGAGGCCATTTTTGACTCTCACACAATAGGAAGTTCGCTTTTATTCCTGATTTTTGAGTGTTTTTTTGTTAAACGCTTTTTTCTGCATCAGTTGATAGATCATCCCCCTCTCCCTATGTTCTATTGATGTGTTGCATTACACTGATTGACTTTTATATATGCTGCACTTGTGGGACAAAGCACACAGGGTTATGACATATGGTCCTTTTAATATGCTGCTGGATTGGAGTTTTACTATTTTGTTGAGGATTTCCATAGATATTTCTATGCAATATTTTTTTCTGATGGCTTTGTCTGGCTAAATATCAGGATGCTGATAGCATCATGGATTGAGTTACAAATTATTCCTTCCTTTTAGTTTTTGGAAAAGTTTGAGAAAGATTGATGGTAATTTCTATTTGATGCCTTCTTTATAATTTCTTTGTCATCATTGATATTCTCTGTTCGTTGAGACATTCTCCTGTTTTCCTTTAGGTCTTTGACCATGTTTAACACAGTAGATTTAAACGATTTGCCTAGCAATTCTATGTCATTGGTTCTTCAGGGACTGCTTTCACCGATTTTTTTTTTTTTCCTGTGAATTGGTTGTACTTCCTGTTTCTTGGCATGCCTAGTATTTTTACCAAACACTGGGCTTTGTGAATTTTATGTGTTAACTCTGAAAAGCAGATTCTCCAGCCTACCTAGTGCTTGCTGTTATTGTTGAGGGCTGTGGTCATCTGTTTAGTGACATTTCCAAACTATTTATTTGTTTGTATGTATTTATTATTTTGCATAGACTGTTTTCTTTGCCATGTGTGGTCACTGAAGTCTATCTTCAGTTATTTTAGTGGTCAACCAGTGACCTGATAGAGACCTTTTTTGGAGTCAAAAAGAGAAGAAAAAGAAAACTAAAAACCCTTTCCTGGGCATTGAAGATTGACTCTGAATTAGGTACTCTTTCAATGCTTAGCCAGGCCACCTACAATTGGGCCTTAGTCTACACCTCCGTTTGTGCAGAGCCCAAAGATCTGCCAGAGGCTCAAACCTAGGGTCCTCTCAGGTCTTGTCTGAGCATGCATTCAACCTGGGTATGTACATTGGATCTCTGATCCTTCAGTACATTCAGTATCTCTACAGTTTATTCTCCCATGCATCTGCCTCGTCAGCCTCTTCTTTTCCAGGCTATCAGGTTTGTCTGCTTCTTTCCCTGTTCTCCATTCCTTACCTAAGCTGGTTATGGCATTATATGTCTTTAAGGCTTTTCACAGACAGATACCACCTGGTAGCCACTCATGTCTGAGAGGAGTAAAGCCAAGGCCTATCTCAGAGCAAGTATCTCTGGAACTACCAGATTGGTCAAAATAAACAACAACAACATTTTTAGAAAAAAGATCTGTCTTGTCCACACCCTGGCACCAGCAAGCCACACCAGGAATGTGGGCTGCTGTCTTCATGGCAGCTGCCAAGTGGAGAATGGGGGATAGTAGGTGAATAAACAAAAATGCCACAATTTTTCATCAAAATTCAACAGCATCTTTTGTCATGAAGCACTTAATGTTTATTCTGTCAGGTTTTTTTTCCCACTTATTCATTGCTTCAGGGAAACCCTGGTGGCCTAGTGGTTAAGTGCTACGGCTGCTAACCAAAGGGTCGGCAGTTCGAAGCCTCCAGGCGCTCCTTGGAAACTCTATGGGGCAGTTCTACTCTGTTCTATAGGGTCGCTATGAGTGGGAGTCGACTCGATGGCATTGGGTTTGGTTTTTGGTTTTTTTCATTGCTTCAGTGGAGGGAACGAATCCTAGACCTTCTTAACACACCGTTTTCTGTAACATCCCATCTCCTGATGTTTTTAAGTGGCCTTTCTCTTATTTCAGAAACACTGGTGGTGTAGTGGTTAAGTGCTATGGCTGCTAACCAAGAGGTCAGCAGTTCGAATCCACCAGACGCTCCTCGGAAACTCTATAGTGCAGCTCTACTCTGTCCTATAGGGTCGCTATGAGTCGCAATCGACTTGACGGGAGTGGGTTTGGTTTTCTGGTTTTCTCTTATTTCAGTATTTGCTTGGTTGCTGTAAATATTTTAAAACTTTCTAAATTTCTAAAAAAGTTGATTCTAACACTTTTTGCTTTGTCGTTGTTTCTGTGCAGGAACAGGCCCTCCACAGAAGCTATCTGAGGCTATCAACTTGGTCATTTTCACTGACATTATCCACATCTCATTTTTTAAAAATATACACGGATATACAATTGATCCAACAACTTTCACTGAAATGTGTATCCTTTTATCACTCCCCATACAAGCACCTGACATATGTGACTCATCATTGTACACATATGTGTGCATCTGAATTATGTATTCTCTTCCATTGGTCTATAATTATATCAGTACAAATTTTTAATATCACATAGAATGATGCATCTCATTTTATTATTTTTAAAATTCCCTTTGAGCTATTACTGTTTTTTGCATCATTTTATATAAATTCTATAGCCAACTTGTAAATTAAACACACACACATGCACACACTGATGGGATTCTAATGGGGATTATATTGAATTTATGTAATAATTGAAATTATTTATTTTTTCATTGTTCAGTATAATTCATGGATAATGCACTTAAATATAATTGTTTCATTACAAGTAAGTATGGGTAGCAGCTAGGGGGAGGCATGAGGAATCTTCTCAAGTGCTAATAATATGTTACTACTTTCATATAGGTTTGTTCAATTTGCGATAATCTATCTGATTAGTTGTGAATGTACTGTATATGGATTTCTTTATTCTGTATAACTTACACAAATCATTCTTCAAATTGCTATTTACTTAAAAAAAAGTTTGTTAGCTATAGCTATTGAAGTTTAGGCATCGTGTTTAGTCAGGTTTAGGCTCTATTGGAACTCAAAAGCATGAAAATGGTCAAAAATACTACAAAAATTAATCACAATAATAAAAGATCAAGGATGTATAAAACTCTAAGGCCAAGATCAAGAAGCTGGGGTGGAGATTACCTGAAACTTGAAGCTAGCAACTGGACATACAACCATATACTTCACTGACTGATGTGGTCTGCAGATGTGAACTTTCATGCAATCTGTCTGTGTGAAAAATATTTAAATATGTTAAAATTCATTAAATTTGAATGTACATTTATTAAAATATGGATTTATTATTTTCGTTTTTGATAGTAAGTATAAATTAGCATTTCAAACTTTATGTAAAACACAAATTGTTTACACACTTAAGTAATTTCACCACCAATTCCATTCATAGATATATACAAAATACAAACTCTTGTTTATGGGAAACAGGAGACAAATGCAACAATGTTTATAAGTGCATTGTATATAATAGTAGACAACTAGAAATAAAACAAGCATCTATCAGCAACAACACCAACAACAAAAAATGGATAAATGTGTAGTATAGTCTTAAAATAGAATGCCATTCAGTAATAAAATAGAATGGGCTGTCATTTCATTCAACCTGGAGCGTTACTAATGTCAACTGAAAAAACAATTTTCAAAAAGATTATCTACAACTTAAGGCCCCTTTATTAAGTTCTACAGCATCTAAAAATATTTTCTAATACCCTATGAATTCTATATTATAATTGTATCAAGAGAATTAAAAAAACAAAATTCAGAATGATGGTGGAGGTATAGGAGGATATGAGTCCCTGGATGGTACGAACAGTTAACATAGTCACTGCTAACTGAAACCTTGGTGGTTCGAGTCTACCCAGAGGTATAGGAGGATATGAAGAGTCCCTGGATGGTGCGAACAGCTAACATAGTCACTGCTAACTGAAACCTTGGTGGTTCGAGTCTACCCAGAGGCATAGGAGGATATGAAGAGTCCCTGGATGGTGCGAACAGCTAACATAGTCACTGCTAACTGAAAGCTTGGTGGTTCGAGTCTACCCAGAGGCACCTCAGGAGAATGGATTGGTGATCCACATTAGAAAAATAAGCCGTTGAAAACCCTACCAAGAACAGTTCTACTCTGACACACATGGGGTCGCCATGAGTTGGAGGAGCACTAAAGATAAATTTACTATTTTAGTTGTTGGGTTGGGTGGTGAACTTACAGGTATACATTATATTATAAACAAACTGACCGAAGTAAGGCATTCATAGACCAATAAACACATTTTGTCTTGAACCAAAAATGAGTGTTCCTAAAGGCCACTACATATAATTATTATTAAAATTATTGACAATGGATCCAAAAAAATCTTGTCAGTGAATCTCTAAAATATTTCACAGAAATATACACTTTCTTCCAATACCATTGTTCATGCACTGATGGCACACTGGTTGTATTTTGCTCTCATGGTTTATATCCCACTTTATATTTAGCAGCAAGTAGTTTAGCAACCCACTGCATTATTTATTATCAACATTCAGACTCTAAGAATTTTTCATATATTACTGATTGGAAAATAAATGATTAAATCCAATTTGGATAACGCTAAAAAAAATTTTTTTTTTTTTTTTTATTAGAGCTAAACATGTGCCTAATTTATGACTAAGCAATTTCAATTTAGGTATATGTACAAGAGAATTGAGTTCACGTGTTCTCAAAAAACACTTGTACAGGAAGCTTTATGGTAGTTTTATTCATTATAGTCAAACATTTCTGACATCAGAATGGAAATAATTATTCTAAGCCATATGATGGAATTCAGCTTTGTAATAAAAATGATGCAGACACTCAAAAATATGGTTAAACCTTTTAAACATGTTTAGGAAAAGAAGCCAGACATCAAAGAGAACTTATTTTCTGATTTAAAAGTTTCGACTCAATGGTGATGAGAAATAGGAGCTTCTATTTAATGGCGATAGAAGCCAGAATAATGATTGTAACTGTGGGCCTAAGGCATTAACATGAAAGTAGCATAAGAGATGACGAATGATGAAATGCTCCACCTGTGGTTTCCCTCAAGCTGTAATGATGACAGTTCCACACTTCCAGTTGTTAATTTCAAGTTTTAGCCCAATTCTGAAAGCTTCTTATTTCATAGTATTTCACATCCCATGTGTCCACAAAACTCAAATGTCTGCTTTCTCCCAGTCTCCTGAATCTGCCCAGTCTTTGCCTCTCCACTAATATCACCTCGGTCCAAGATAATATCTTGCCACAGCTGGACTACTGCAATGGCTTTCTTCTGCCCACATCAATTCTCTACCACAACTCTGCAAAGGTAGCCCACTGTTTTAGGTTCAAAGCCACAATCCTCACATTGATCTAATTTACACTGTAAGACCCGGCTCCAAAACATATACCTATTTTCTGTGTCTCACCAATTTACTCCTTGATCTTTTGTGACTATGCTGGGCATGTCCCCACCTCAGGGAATTCTCACTTGTTCTTTGCTCTTCCCAGAACATTCATCCACAGATATCCACTTGTCTCTTGTCCTCGACTCCTTTTAGTTTTTAACAAATTTTGCATTCTTGGTTCTCCCTTCTCTGTTTGACTTAACATTGCAAATACCCTTTGTTTTCCCGATTCCAATTTTCCACTTAGTTCTTCTTCATGGTGATTAATACTTTTTGGTAAAAAACATACAGAGTTAAAGCATTAAAGCCCTTCTTCAATGAATGAATAAATAAATAAATAAGTGGTTGTATGCGTTTTGCTCTATATTATAGTTTGGTCATCATATGTATTTTCCTGATATTATGTATTATATGGTAAATTATATTTCATGTGTATTTTATTTCAGAATATTAAAAAAGGTACTAAAAATTTGTTATGACATGGGAGCATTGTGTTGACAGGGATTAAATCTATTGCTTTAGAAGATAAAGTTGATAATGGCAACCATTCTCTTACTTTTACACAGCAAACCCACCCAGTTCCAATAACAATGCTTTAGTTATTTCTGAAAAGTGGAGAAACCAAGGCATTGTTACATTTATTTATTTTGTAAACATTTCTTTGAGCTTACATATCTCTAGACAGTAGGCTAATCAAATCATGTTGTTCAGTCTCAAACTATAAAGAGTTCTTAAAGTCATATTTTCTGTACAAATATCCATTTTCCCAGCACTCTTCTCATGGCCCCCATGACCTCCTTATTCCTCAGACTGTAGATAAATTGGTTCAGAAGAGGTGTAATGATACTGTAAAACACCGCCACCACTTTATCTTCCTCAGGGTAATGCAAGGAATGTGGCTTGTATAGCTGGAGAGAGTAGTCCCATAGAATAGGCTTGCCACAATCAGATGAGAGGAACACATGGAGATGGCTTTCGTCTGCCCTTTACCTGAGCTCATCTGGTACACCACAATAAGCACTCGGGCATAAGAAGCCAAAATGGCTATGAATGGTAGTAGCAGAATGATAAGGACACTAAAGAGGACAGTATACTCATACTGGGAGGTGTCCTGACACACCAAAGGCATTAGAGATGGAACTTCACAGAAAAAGTGGTTAACGATCTGAGATCTGCAGAATGGAAGTTGAAATACATACAGTGTATGTATTAAAGCATTGATAGAACTACTGGCCCATGCACATGTGACCGTGGACAAACAGATCGTCTTGCTCATGAGCACAGGATAATGTAAAGGGTGACAGATCGCTACGTATCTATCATAAGACATGAAACCAGGAAGAAGAGCTTCAGTTCCACCGAGAGTCAAAAACAGAAAGCTTTGAATCTCACAACCTAAAAAAAGTAATGGTCTTACTATTTGACAGGAAGTTTGCTGCCATCTTGGGTACCGTGGTGGAAATGTACACCATGTCAATGAAGGAGAGCTGACTGAGGAGGAAGTACATGGGAGTGTGGAGCAGAGTGTCCAATCGGATGAGGTGGATCAGTATGATATTTCCCATCAAAGCCACTGAGAAGATGACAGTAATGGCAACGAAGAGTATCTTGTTCATTTGGCCGTATTGGAAAAGGCCAAGAAGTATAAACTCTGCTCCAAAAGTTTGATTTTCTGTCTTCATGGCTTAAATCAAAACAAAGCAGACCATATCCGAAAATTCCATGTAACAACACTGACCTTTGAGAGAAAACAAAATGATTATTAAATGCAGTAGAATTCCCTTTAATCAGCTTAGGTGACTGTCTCTCCCTGTTTTTATACAGGAAACCCTGGTAGTGTAGTAGTTAAGTGCAACGACTGCTAACCCAAAGGTCAGCAGTTTGAATCCACCAGGCACTCCTTGGAAACTCTATGGGGCAGTTCTTCTCTGTGCTATAGGGTACTATAGGTCAGAATCAATTCAACAGCAACGGGTTTGGTTTTGGGTTTTTATGCACTGAATCTGTGTCTATTGAGCAATGGGCATTTTGAAAAAATAAAAATAACGTTTCTTTAAAATTGATCACAGAATAAAAATATAATATGGGGATAAAACATTTAGATGATTACCAACATGAGTTATGACTCCCCTTGTAAATATCTTCATGATGATAGACCAGAGACATGTTCACGTGTTGTGAAAAAATCTTTCACTCAATTCCTTCATATATATAGTTTAGAATTGCACTGTTGGTTAAACATGGTATAATATTCTTTTAAAAAAATTTCTTGACTCCATTTTTCAATTTTGAATTTAAAAAAAAAAGAAAAAAATTTTTTTATATACATTGTAAGAAAAAAACTTTTTTAAATTATATTAACATTTGTGGGTCAGGAATATTTTAGCTCTTCTAAATGAATTGGTGGTTATATAGATAACATCTGTAAGTGTAAGTGGGAATTCATTGACAAAGCCCTCCAAAAAAAAGATCAATCGATCTACCTACCTACCTATCTACCTACCTACCTATCATCTACCTACCTATCTACCTACCTACCTATCATCTATCTATCTATCTATCTATCTATCTATCTATCTATCTATCTATCTATCTATCATCTATCTATCTATCTATCTATATGCCAGACCTAAGGGATGGTTGGAGAATGAATCATTAAAACAGAAGTTAACAATTATTCATCTAAATTTAACTCAAGAAGCATGTCAAGAATGGCATTTTTAATTTTACTTAGTCCTGTTATATTAATTGGGGAAATTTACATTTAAACTGCACTTGGAAGAAGTGGCAATTAGTAAAAGTTTATCACTTGCTGCTCAATCAGGATATGAAATCAAAAGACTACTGATGGCTTTTTTAAAATTCAGAAGTTTTGGATAATTCTTATTGCAGAACAACGTTAAGAAATAGAAAATATTTTCAATTAAAAACTAGCCAACTTTAATATAAAACCCCTTGTTGTTGAGTTGATTCCGATTCACAGAGACCCTATAGGACAGAGTAGAATTGCCCCATAGGGTTTCCAAGGAGTGGCTGGTAGACTCGAACTGCCAACCCTTTGGTTAGCAGCAAAGCACAAAATTAACTGACAATAACAATTGTTGATTATACACATGCAAGTACTAATACAATTCTGGCACATAAAATTCAATGACTCATCATCAGTTATATTTACCGTTAACTTGACTATACTTGGTCCAAGATGCAGTCACATGAGCAAACCAAAATGTAAGTCTTCGTTCAATAAATGCCTGTCCTTCTCAGAAGCCGAAATGTAAATTAACCGGTTAGGACTTGCCTGCTGCGCTTAACCTAGTTCAGAATGTCCCATTAATCCCTTCTCCATCACCAGAAATCTGTTGAAAATGAAACTTCTACAAGATTAATTTGTATATGAGCTCATAAACTATATCTGCTATTCATGAATTGGGAAGCTATTGTCTGAAACTTCCTATTCATGAATTGCAAATAAAGCTTATAAATTCATATGCAAATTTAATCTAGTAGAAATTTTATTTTTTACATTATCTATAGTCAGCCAAGTTTGTATAAACTAAGGCATACTTTTTTTTTTTTGAACTAACAATATCATGTTAGGAATTTTCATTGTATAAAAAATTTGTAGAAGTATAGTAAACTTAATATATTTTACAGAAGCAATTTGGAATGATGAGTACATGATAAAAACAGATAAGGGAACTAAAAAATATCAGCTTGGTGAGATAATGTGCATGTATTCAAAATCAGTTATGAAAACTAGACAGCTACACATTATATATAGAAATATATATGCACATGCATGTATGCATATGTATTTCACTTGAAATAAAACAATTTACAAAATATTTTAATTCAACTGCAAAGATTCTCACCACAAATTTGTATCACTTGAAATAGTTTACAACCTTTCACCATTCCAATAATATTGTTGAATATGACTATGCCTTGAGCATAATACAAAGTGGCGAGGCAAAAATAAGAAACATTTTTTTCTACCCCAATCAAGACTACTAGTGATGCCTCCAGGGCCATGCTGCCCAGTAGGGATTGCACTGGACCTTCAAACCCTACCCTTTTCTCGCTTTACAAAGACACGTCTCTTACCTTGCTCTTTTGTGATTGCTGTCCCAAGAAAATTTAAAATCAATATATGGCCAAATTAATCTCAGATAACATACCTGGATATTCAATTTTTGCAGAGATCATCCAAATGTAATGTGGATAATCTAGCCAGCCCAGAAATTGCCCAAATCAAAGGAAATGGGCATGCAAGAAAAATACTATTCACTCTACATAATTTTTCAAATAAAACACTTTCCTTTAAAGAGTGTCCCTGAGATTAGTTGTATATTGATCTTTTTGACACGAATTGTAGCAAAGCATTCAAGGTATTATAACATTGTAGGTTAAATTCAGAGTAATAAATGGCCCAAAAGAGTTATTTGAAATTTGAATGGTTGTTATTATGAACAAGACTGCTTTACCGCTAGCAGGCCATGTTTTTAAAACTGAAAAATCAGCCACCGTGTTGAAAACCATATTCTTTTTCATTAGAAACCCACTGCCATCGAGTTGATTCCGACTCATAGCGACCCGATTGGACAGAGCAGAACTGCCCCATAGAGTTTCCAAGGAGCGCCTGGCAGATTTGAATTGCCGACCTCTTGGTTAGCAGCTGTAGCACTTAACCACTACGCCACCAGGGTTTCCAGTTAGACATTTAGATTATTTTACATATATAAAAAATAGTTAAAAATTTTATTTTAATTGAGATATATCATCTTTCATATAGAGATCTGTTTCATTCTCCTAGAAGACTTTTTTTTTTTTTTTAATAAATCATTAAACAGGGAGTTGGGAAATGGATCTGCAGAATTACATAAAAGATTTTCCTGTCACCCCACTTGGGCACAGTATTAGAGAGGCACAGCAAGTCTGTCAAAAAATTTTTAAGTTAAATTATATTATTTGTTTGTCATATATATTAAACAGTCACAGACAAAGCTGCACATATTAGGAAAATCAAGCTACTTGACACTTCTACAGGATGACAGAAAAATAAATTCACAAAGAAATCCAAAGCTGTGAAATCTCTAATTTTGAAACACATTTTAGGAAGTGTTACCATTCTATGACCTTGCAGGATTGCTTTTTTTTTTTTGCCTCAGCAAATAAGTCTTCAATCATTTACCATGAAAAAATTTAGTAGAAAAAAGAATCAAATGTTCAAACTCATTTTCTCGTCCTTATATAAGACTTTAAACCTCTCGGTGGACACAGGCTGGCTGCCTGATCAGGGTGGAATTCATATTTTGTTTCTCAGAGACCTTCTGGGAAAACTAGACCTCTAGTCCGTGATTAAGCACATTGTACAAATTACAAGTGATATTTTATTAGTCCTGGTGTCTGCATCCCTAGGGGGAGGGAGGGAAATGAACAAAGGGTCAAGCCTCAAAATATATTTGTTCAAGTGAAAAAAAAAAATCAAATAATTGATATTAGCTGATTGCTTTAAAAATTTTTTTAAAAAAGTTAACTATTTAACCTTTAAAATATGTATGTAGATTTTGACTCCACATAGTAATCAGCTGATGTATAGTTTGATTTTTTTCTATACAAAATATGCATGAAATACTGAGGATATTATTAATGTGCTAAATTTTGCAATAATTTTATTCCCAAAATAGGAAGGTTGGCTTGGCCATGGAAGTAAGGGACTCTGATTTCTGAAAGTCCACAGATCAAATACAGATGCTGTAATCCCTAAGGGTTAAAGTGCCCACGTGTAGAGTAGAATTTAGAGTTTGGCATGGTGCTCAATAACGTTGTTCTATTTCGATGAGATGTACTTAATCTGTAAAAACTGAAGTGAGTTGAAATTTTAAACAGTCAATTCCCTTACCTGATTCTGTGGGATGACATGAAATAGCTGCTGTGCTCAAGAATGGGAAAAGAAAAATTGCAATGACTTAAGAAGAAACTCGATGTGGGTTAGATTTTGGGAAAAAAATACACAGGTTTATTCTCTCATGTACAGACAGGGATGTAAGTCACATCGTAAGATCTTATCTTCATTTTTCTCCAATTATGATATATATGTTATTTTATAATTCATAAATTATAATTTATAATAATTATTCCTTAATTTGAAATATTTTGTCTCATTATTCTCTAAATCACTTTCCAAAGAAAACTCCAGGGGCCAAACAATCACTGAATCAGTTTTAGGAGGAAACACAGGTGTTTAGGAACCCTAATCTCAGATTTTTACTGAACGATTGAGTCCTATGAATAGTCAACATTTCCTCACATTCAGTCACTTGTGGAAGGATTTCTAGAATGTCGAAGTGACATTTGTAAGTTTTGAATACTGTGAAACTTGTACAGTTTCTGGCAGTTTCTTTAAGAACGAGAGAGCAAAAATACAAATATAAAATTGATATGACTGTGGAAGAGGCCTGCACAGGTGAGAGGATCTGCAGTTCAAGTTTCTTAAGTTTCAATGAAAATCTACCTCTGAAGTTAGGTTTGATACCTTTAAGTGGTGCTTGTTGTTATTGTTTTATTATCACTTGATATTGTGTGAGAAAAATATTTAAGTGTATTATACACAGAGAGTTGTCAGCTACTTTGAGAGAACATGAAAACCTAGAACTCTTCCTGTGGCATAAAAAGAGAGATATCTCTCAGGGGCCAAACAACTTACAATGTTGTCCAGCATGCTGTAAGCCCTCAATAAATATTAGCTTTAATGATGATTATTAATGATGATGCTGTTTTTACTGCCTTTTTGGATTATTATTTTACACAAACCAAGATTGATTCAAGGATGGAAGCATCTCCTCCACTGCTTTGCTCAAATGTGGACACAAATCCTTCTAAAAGCTTTCCCCATCCCAGTGTGACATGGTTCTACTAAAGTTTCAAGAGAAAAATAAACAAAACTAGAACAAAGTATCTACAGGGAGAATTACTTAAAATAAGCCCTGTACATACAGTCACCCTCTCTGATAAGGTTCAAAGACCTAAAGTTTGGTATTGAAGAAATCTGAAGTATAAGAGAGTAATCAGTAAATAAATAGAGAGAGATAAATGAATGAATGAATAACCAAATAAGCAGAGATATCAAGTTTGGTTCTCCAGAGCTCTAGTCAAAACCTGATTTTTGTGTGTTCATCTGACATCCTGCAATTTTGTTGGATTTGTATATTAAATCTAATAGTTTATTTTTGGTTTTGTTGGTTTGTTGTGTGTGTGTGTGTATTCTTTGTTGTTGTTGTTAGGTGATGTCAACTTTGTTCTGACTCATAGCGACTCCTATGTACACCAGAAGGAAACACTCCTCCGTCCTGTGCTATCCTCACAATCATTGTTATGCTTGAGCCCAGAGTATTTCTTAGGATATTCTGTATATAAGATCATGTCATTTGAACAGGAACAAATTTACTTCTTTTCAAATTTGAATGCCATTTCCTATTTTTTTTTTTTTCCTAACTTTTCTGGCTAGTATTTACGTAATAATATGGAATAAGAGTTGTGAAGTCAAGCATCCTTGTTTTGTTCCTGATGTTACGGAAAAACTTTTACTTTTTCACCAATGTGTGTGATGTCAGCCGTGGGCATTTCATAACTGTCCTTAATAAGATACAAGCAGTTTCCTTACATTTCTAGTTTGTTGGGAGATTTTATTCTGAAAGGGTACTGGAGTGTGTCAAATGATTTTTCTGCATCAATTAATATAATCATTTTTGTTCATTCTCTTAATTAATTGATATTTATGTTTAACCACTTCTGCATTTATGGGATAAGTTTCACTGGGTCGTGGTGTATAGTCCTTCCAATATGCTGCCCTATTTGGTTTGCTAGTATTTTGTTGCAATTTGCTGCTGAATTTGGTTTGTTAGTATTTTATAGACGATTTGCATCCATATTCATAAGGTACATTGTGATTTATTTTATTTTTTTTTTGCTTTGGTATCAGGGTGATAATGTCATTCTAGAATGAGTTGCCTTCTATTTTTTGGAAGAGTTTGAGAAAGATTATTGTTAATTTCTATCTGGTGTCCTTTTATAATTTCTATCTCCTTATTGGCAGTCTCCATTTGTTAAGACATTATTTTACTGGTTACCTTTAGTCCTTTTTACATGGTATCCATTAGCACCTTGAACATATTTAATACAGTTTATTTATATTATTTCTCTAGTAATTCCAATATCTGAGTTGACTCAGGGATTGTTTCAAATTTATTTATTTTTTCCTGTGAATGAGCCATGTGCTCCTGTTTATTTGCACGCCTAATATTTTGTTGTTGCTATTGTGGAAAACCGAAAATTGTGAATTACAAACCATAATTATTAAAATTATTGACAATGGATTAAAAACAATCTTGTCAGTGATTATCTTAAATACTTCACAGAAAATGTATACTTTCTTCCAATACCATTATTCATGCACTGTTTGAGCACTGGTTGGATTTTATTGTCATGGCTTATATCCAATTTTATATTTAGTGCCAGGTAGTTTAGCAAGTCACTGCATTATTTATTATCAACAATTAGACTCTAAGAATTTCTCTTGTATTGCTGAATGGAATACAAATGATTAAACCCACATTGCAATAACACATTCATAGCTGTACATGTACTTAAAATATGACCAAGCAATTTCAATCTTTGATGTATATACAAGAAAATTCAGTTAATATGTTCTCAAAAAGCATTTGTGCAGGAAGTTTTATGGCAGTTTTATTCATGATAGCCAAACATTTCCTGCATCAGAACGGAAACAATTGCTCAGGAGCCATACAATGGAATGCAGCTTTGTAATATAAACGATGGAGTTACAGGGACACACAAAAATATGGTTAAATCTTTTAAATATGTTGACTGAAAGAAGCCAGATATCAAAGTGAACTTTTTTTTTTTTCTGATTCCAAAGTTTCTACCCAATGGTGATGAGAAATAAGAGCTTCTATTTAATGGTGATAGAAGTCAGAATAATGACTGCGTTTGTGGGGCCAAGAGGTCAAAGTGAAAGTAGCACAAGAGATGCTGAATGATGAAAACGTTCCACCTGTGGCTTCCCCCGAACTATAATGATGACAACTCCATACTTCCAATTATTTAGTTCAAGTCTTAGCCCAATTCTGAATGCCTCTTATTTTGTAGCGTTTCATATCCCAATGTGTCCACAAAACTCAAATATCTGCTTTCTCCCAGTCTCCTGAATCTGGCCAGCTTTTGCTCCTCCACTAATATCACTTCAATCCAAGGCCATATTTTGTCACAACTGGGCCACTGTAATGGCCCCTTGTGTTCACATCAGTTCTATACTCACAACTCAGCAATGGTTGCCCAGCATTTTGGGTTAAAATCCAGAATCCTCATACTGATCTAATTTATACTACATGTTCTGGCCCCATTACATCTACCTATTGCCTAAGTCTCATCAATTTACTCCTTGATCTTTTGTGACTATGCAGGGCATGTTCCCATCACGGAAGTTCTCACTTGCTCTTTGCTTTTCTCAGAACACTTTTCCTCAGATGTCCACTTGATTCTCTTCCTTAACTCCTTTTAGTCTGACAAATTGTCACATTCTTGTTTCTCCCTTCTCTATTTTACTTATAATTGCAAACATCTTTTAGTTTCCCTATTCCAATTTTCCACTTAGTTTTTCTTCATGGCAATTAATACTTTTTGATATACTGTACAATTTATGCATTAATTTTATATTGTCTTTCACCTCACAATGAAATGTGAACTTTAAGAGAGCAGACATTTATCTCAGTTTTATACTGCTCAACCCCATATCACCAGTGCCTACAACTGCGTCACATACAAAGTTAAAGCATTAAAACTTTTGTTCAATGAATGAAAGAATGAGTGGATATATGAAATCTGCTCTATACTACAGTTTGGTCATCATATATATTATCTAGGTATTACGCATTTTGCAATAAATTATATTTTCTATGCATTTTATTTCAGCAAATTAAAGAAGAAAAATATTTGCTATGACATAGGAGTATTGTGTTTATAGGTACTAAATCTACTGCTTTAGAAGATAAACAACGTAGATAATGGCAACCATTCTCTTGCTTATACATTGTAAATCAATCCAGTTCCAATAGCAGTGATTTAGTTATTTCTGAAGAGAGGAGAAATGAAGACATTTGTCTAATTATTTATTTTGTAAACATTTCTTTGAGCTTACATCTCTCTAGACAGTAGGCTAATCAAATCATGTTGTTCAGTCTCAAACTATAAAGGGTTCCTAAAGTCGTATTTTCTGTACAAATGTCTATTTTCCCAAAACTCTTTTCCTAGCCCCCATGACCTCCTTATTCCTCAGACTATAGATAAATGGGTTCAGAAGAGGTGTAATGATACTGTAAAATACCACCACCACTTTATCTTCCTCAGGGTAATGCAAGGTGTGTGGTCTTGTATAGGTGGAGAGAGCAGTCCCATAGAATAGGCTTGCCACAATCAGATGAGAGGAACACATGGAGATGGCTTTTGTCTGCCCTTTACCTGAGCTCATCTGGTACACCGCAATAAGCACCCGGGCATAGGAAGCCAGAATGGCCATGAATGGTAGTAGCAGAATGATGAGGACACTAAAGAGGACGGTATACTTACACTAGGAGGTGTCCTGACACACCAAAGGCATTAGAGATGGAACTTCACAGAAAAAGTGGTTAATGATCCGAGATGTACAGAATGGAAGTTGAAATACATGCAATGTATGTATTAAAGCATTGATAGAACTACTGGCCCATGCACATGTGACCATGGACAAACAGATCGTCTTGCTCATGAGCACAGGATAATGTAAAGGGTGACAGATCGCTACATATCTATCATAAGACATGAAACCAAGAAGAAGAGCTTCAGTTCCACCAAGGGTCAAAACCACAAAGGTTTGAATCTTACAATCTAAAAAAGTAATGGTCTTACTATTTGACAGGAAGTTTGCTGCCATCTTGGGTACCGTGGTGGAGATGTACATCACGTCAATGAAGGAGAGCTGACTGAGGAGGAAGTACATGGGAGTGTGGAGTGGAGTGTCCAATCGGATGAGGTGGATCAGTATGATATTCCCCATCAAAGTCACTGAGAAGAGGCCCACAATGGTAACAAAGAGGACAGTGTTCATTTGGCCATATTGGAAAAAGCCAAGAAGTATAAATTCTGTTCCAAAAGTTTGATTTTCTGTCTTCATGGCTTAAATAAAAATAAAGCAGACAATATCTGAAAATTCAATGTAAACAACATTGAATGTCCTTCAAAAGACAACAAAATGATTATTAAATGCAGTAGAATTTCCTTGAATCACTTTAGGTGACTATTTCTCCCCCTGTTTCTATGCACTGAATCTGTGTCTGTTGAGCAATGGCCAATTTGGAAAAAAAAAAATATTATCTGGAAATAAAAATTTAGATGATTTGCCAACATGAGTTTTTTCTCCCCTTTTAAATATCTTCAAGATGAGAGATTGGAGATGTGCTTACTTGGTATGAAAAAAAAAATCTTTCACTCCATTCATTTAAATAATTAAACATGACAGTGATGTTCAAATATGGTATAATATTCTTACAAAAAGAATTTCTTTCTCCATTTCTCAATTTTGAAATTATATTGGCTATAGGTTGTAATAAATGTTATATTACCATTTGTATGTCAGGAATACTACAACTCTTGTAAATGAATTGGTGATTATTTCTATAATATCTGTAATTGTATGTGGAAATTTGTTGCCCAGGCAAAAAACAAATATGCAAGACCTTTAAGAAGGGCTGGAGAAAGAAACATTAAAATGTTGCGTTAGCAATTATTAATCTAAGTTTAACTCAAGGAACATGTCAAGAATGGCATTTTGAATTTGACTTGGTCCTTTTATATTAATAGGGGAAATTTACATTTAAACTGCACTTGGATGAAATGTCAGTTAGTAAAATGTTATTACTTGCTCCTCAGTTGAGATATGGGGTCAAAAGGTATTGATGCCCCATTAAAATTTGAAAGTTTTAGGTAATTGTTATTACAAATATTGCTCAACGAAGTTGAGAAATTAAAATTATTTTCAGTAAAAACTAGTCAGCTTTAATATAAAGTGCGACAAATATAAAAATTAATTGACAATACCAACTGTTGATTATACATACATGCAAATATAAATACAATTCTAGCATACAGAACTCAGTGATCTATCATAAAGCTTTATTTACTGTTGACCTGACTATACTTGGTTCAAGTGCAGTCACTTATGCTAAGCCCCACATCAGCAAACCAAACCTAAGTCTAGTTCCTACAAATGCCTGACCTTCCCAGAAGCCAAAATGTGAGTTAACCAATTAAGACTTGCCTGCTGAGCTTAACCTAGTTCAAAACGTTCCATTAATCCCATCCCCATCACCAGAACTGTTAAAAACAAAATTTTTACAAAATTAAATTTGTATAAGAACCATAACCTGTAGTTGCTATTCATGAATTAGAAAGCTCTTGTCTGAAACTTCCCATTCATAAATTGCAAGTTAAACTTATGGGTTCATATACAAACCTAATCTTGTAGAAATTTGGTTTTTAACATTATCTATAGTCAGCCAAGTTGGTATAAACTAAGGCACATTTGACTATAAGTAATCATATCATTAAGTTATATAGGAAAGATACTACACACATTTCATATATTCTAAAAAGCTTTGATCCTATTGAACAGTCTTTCTTCATTATAGGCCTTTCTCAAAGAACAGTGCTTTTCTCTAAAACTGCAAACACAGTGATATAAAATAATGATGGATGTTTGTATAATTCAGAAAAAAACAAAGACTTATTCTAACAACATTATGATTTTTTTGAATGTTCTAACCCATGAAATAGAATATGACAAATAAAAATAACAACACAAAAAAGAAAAAAAAAATTTTCTATTTAAAAGCTTTACTGTTTTTGAAAACCTAATAAATGAAAAACATTTAACTTGCTAAAAGTGTTCGATAAATTGTATAAATTAAATTAATAGTTAGCGACATTCTAATACATTATATTTTTAATATTCTTAAAATTTTTCACCTTAGTAATAACAATACTCAATAATAATAAAATATTATTTAAATATGGTTATCCAAAAAACTGGCTTATGTTTTAAAAATATCAAATGCAAACACATGTAACTGAAAGGACAAAATAAATGTCATTGCAAGCTAGTTCACTGTAAACCAATTGATGTAAATAGAATCTAAATTTTAAGATAGGTTATATATTTCAGACCATGATGCAATTTTTTAATAAAAATCTGAAAGAAAATGATCGAGTTAGAAATAAAAATTAAAAAAAAATGTTGATCAGAGAATGAAGAGGAGGAAATACAACATGTAAAATTTTATGGATATAAATGTGATGAAATAGCGTGATAATTGGGCGTGATAGAAAAACAGGAAAGTAAGAATACAATAGCTGTAGAAGTTATCAGGAGTCTTGATTCTGTGTAGTGATTTTAGCACTGAGCTGCTAACTGAAAGGCAGGCGGTAGTTGGAACCCACCAGCTGCTGAACAGGAGGAGAAAGATGTGCCAGTCTGCTCCTGTAAAGATTTACAGCCTTGGAAACCCTATGGGGCAGTTCTACTCTGTCCTATAAGGTCACTGTGAGTTGCAATTGACTCCATGGCAGTGGGTTTACAGAAGTTATATAATTATTATATGACTATATAAAAAAAATCATCAATAAATTATATACTCTGCCCATTGCCTTGGAGTCAATTCCAATTCATAGTGATCCCTTGGGCAGAGCAGAACTGCCCCACAGGATTTCTAAAGCTACAATCAGTACAGAAGGAGCCCTGTTTGTGCTGTGGTTATGTGATTGGCTGATAACAGAAGAGTTGGTGGTGTGATCCTACTAGGTGCTTTGAGGGAGAAAGATGTGGCAGTCTGCTCCTGTAAAGATTTACTGCCTTCAAAACCTACTTTGTCCTATACGGTCACTATGAGTTGGAATCTACTGGATGGCAGTGGGTTAATCTTTATAAAACAGGCTGCCACATCTTTCTTCCTTGAAGTTCCTGGTAGGTTCCAACCCCTGACCTTTGGGTTAAAACCCAGTGCTTAACCACTGTACAGCCAGGGCTCCTTCAATAAAATATGTAGAGAAGTCTGTTCTTTTTGTGAATTTGATCGTCTGTTCTACATTTTCTCCCACTCTGTCCAGGACTCTCTGTTGTAATCCCAGTCAGAGCAGAGAACCCTGGAGACTATGGCCCCTGGAGATCCTTCTAACTCAGAACTGAAGCCACCCCTGAAGTTTACCTTTCAGCCAAAGGTAAGACAGGCCTATAAAACGAACAGTATATGACATCAAATGGGCTACACCTGCCAAAAAACAGCGAGGAGAAGGCAGGAAGGGACAGGAAAACTGGACAAATGGAATGTGGGAATGTGGCGTGGAAAGGGGGAGAGTGCTGACACAATAGGGATTGCAGCCAATGCCATGAAAAAAATCGTGTATAAATTTTTGAATGACAAAGTAATATAAACATATATATGGAAGGAAAAATTTATTTAAAAAAAAGAAAATGGGAACACTGGCAACAATTTCCAATCTATTGGAATGCCCATTTCATCAGGTGGGGGTCGTTATTTTGTAGTTTTTACCCCAAAAAATTTCATGTAAAGAATTATAAATCTAAACAAGAACCCAAATTAAATTCTTAGAATAAATAAAAAATTTTAATATCACAAATAAAATCCAATTTACCAAAAATTAATAATAAAAGTGAAAATAGCTAAGCAGAAAAAAAATATACAAATAAGTGATACATCAAAAATGAAATAGAAGGCTTAAAATAAAGAAATAATCCAAAAATATTAAAACCTAGTTAAACAAAACAACTTTATTAGATTATTAGGCCAAAAATGTTGTGAGCAACGTTATCAGATATGCAGTAGCATAGTTTTGGTAAAACACGGTAGATCTTTTCAAAACTTGCTAATCATTTCTCACGACCTTTGATCATTTTCATACCTGTCGCAGTCGTTGAGTTAGGGCCGCTTACCAAAAGGTTTGCAGCTCGATTCCACCAGCGGCTCCTTGGAAACCATACTGGGCAGTTCTGCTCTGTCCTACAGGGTAGCTTTGAGTCAGAATAGACTTGATGAAAGCTGCTTTTTTTTTTTAACTAACAGTTTCATATTACGAATTTTTCTTGTGTAATTTATAGAAATACACTAAACATACAGGAGAAATTTGAAATGAAGGGTACATGATAAAAACGGAGAAATGAACTAAAAACATCAACTTGTTGAGATAATGTGCATATATTCAAAATCGGTTATGAAAACTAGACAGTTACACATTATATACACACATATATACATATGCATATAAGCATATATATTTCACTAAAAATAAAACAATTTACAAAATATTTTAATACCACTGCATAAGTTTCTTAACAGGTGTTTGTATTGCTTGAAATACTTTACACAGTTTACAACCTTTCACCTTTCTAATAATATTCCTGAACATGACTATGTCCTAAGCATAATGTAAAGTGGTAAGGCAAAAATAAGAAAGAAATGTTTTTTCCACCCCAGTCAAGACTATGAGTGATAGCTGCAGGGCCACGCTGCCCAGTAGGGGTTGCATTGGACCTTCAAACCCTAATCCTTATCTCACCTTACCAAGAAATGTCTCTCACCTTGCTCCTTTGTGATTGCCACCCCAAGAAAATTTCAATTTAATGTATGGTCAAATCAATCTCACATAACTTACCTTGATACTCATTTTTGCAGAAATCATTCAAATGTAATCTGAATAATTTGGGCAGCCCAGATAGCATGCAAATCAAGGAAATGAGTGTGCAAAAAAAACAATACAATCCACTCTACATAATTTATCAAATAAAACACATTCCTTTAAATAGTGTCCCCGAGATTAGTTGTATATTGATCTTTTTGATATGAATTGTAGTAAAGTCTCCGAGGTATTGTAATATTTTAGGTTAAATTCAGAGTAATTAGTGGCCTAAAACAGCTATTTGAAATTTGAATTGTTGTTGTTATGAAGGAGACTGCTCACGTCCAGCGGGTCATGTTTTTAAAACTGAAGAATAAACTACTGCATTGAAAAGCACATGCTTCTTCATTAGATGTGTAGACATCCACATTCTTTTCCAGATATAAAGTAATTAATTTTAAAACTTATTTCAGTTGAGATATATAGTGTCTCATATAGAGATATGTTTCATTTTCCCAGGAAATTTTATTTGAAATAAAACATTAGGTAAGAAGCTGGGGAAGGGGTCTGCAAAATTAAATAGATTTCCCTGTCACCCCACTTGGGGATAGTGTTACATACTCACAGCAAGTCCGCCTTTCACAAAGTTTTAAGTTAAATTATATTGTTTGTTGGTTATATATATCAAAGAGTCACAGAGACAAACTGCATGTATTATGAATAATCAAGCTACTTTATTTGGCACCTCTACGGGGTGGCAGAGAAATAGATTTGAAAAGGAACCCAAAACTGTAGAAACCTCTAATCTGAAACACATTTCAGGAACTGTTACCACACTACGAGTATGCAAGATTGCCTTTGTTTTTTTTTTTTTTTGCCTCGGACAATAAGCCTTCAATCATTTACCATGAAAAATTTAAAAAAAAAAGAAATGTTCAAACTCATTTTCTCATCCTTATATGAGGCTTTCAACCTCTTGACAGAAATGGGCTGACTGCCTAATCATGGTGGAATTCATATTTTGTTTCTCAGAGGCCTTCTGGGGGAACTAGGTCTCTAGCCCACAATTAAGCACATTGTAGAAATTGTAGGTGATATTTTATGAGGCCTAGTATCTATACTCCTGGGAGAAAAAAAAAAAGAACAAAGGGTCAAGGCTCAAAATATATTTGTTCGAGTGAAAAACAAATCAAATAATGAATCTTAACTGAATGTTAAAAAAAGAAAAACCAGTTAACTCTATTTTACCTTTAAAATATGCGTGTAGATTTAGATTCCACGTAATTAGTAACGAACTAATATTTAATTTGATTTTTTTCTGTACAAAATATGCATGCAATACTGAGAATTAGATAATGTAGGAGATATTATGTTAAATACTGCAATAATTTTATTCTCAAAATAAACAAGTTGGCTTGACCATAGAAGTAAGAGACTCAGCTTTCTGGAAGTCCACAGATCCAATATAAAAGTTTCAGCCCCTAAGGTTTAAATGTCTCCAAGTTCATAGACAGGAATTTAGATTTTGGCATGATGCCCACTTACATTTGTTCTATTTGAATGAGATATATTTAATCTGGAAAAATTAAAGTGAAGTGGGATTTTAACCAGTCAATTCTCTTACCTAATTCCATGGGATGACGTAAGACAGCTGCTGTGCTCAAGTAGGAAACAGAAATGTGCAATAACTTAAGAAGAAAGGTGATGTAGGTCAGAGTTTAGAGAGAAAATACATAGGTTAACTCTATCACACACAGACAGAGATGTAAGTCACATCAGTAAGTTCTTATCTTCATTTTTCCTCAATTATAATTTATAACATAATTACTTCTTAATTTGAAATATTTTATCTCATTATTCTCTAAAACACCTTACAAAGAAACTCCAGTCGTCAAACAATCATTGAGTCAGTCATAGGATAAAACATAAGCATTCTGGAAACCAAATCTCGGAGTTTAACTGAAGAATTGAGTCCTATAAACGGTCAACACTTGCCTCACTTTTGTTCACTGGTGGAAATAGACCTGGAATATCAAGGTGACATTTGTAAATTTTGAATAATGTGAAACTTGTGCAGTTTTTCGCACTTGATTTTAGAACCAGAAAACAAAAATGCAAATACAAAATCAATATGATCTTGGAAGGGGCCTGGACAAGTAAGAAGGTATTTGCTCTCTTGATTCAGGTATTAATTATTGACTTTCAAGTGTTACTGGTAATAGCATCTACCACTAATATTGTTTATTAAAAAGTAAATTAGTTAACACATGCAAACAACTTACAACATTGTCCAGCATGCTGCGAACACTCCACAAACAGCTTTAATGATGATTATTATTGATGCTGCTGTTTTTACTGCTTTTTTGATTATTATTTTACATAAACTAAGATTCAGGGATGGAAGCATCACCTGCATTGCTTTGCTCAAACACAGACACAAATCCTTTTAACAGCTTTCTACACCCCTGTGTTACATGGTTCTACTAAAAACTCAACAAACAAAAATAGAACAAACTCTCTGCACTGAGAATTACTTAAATAAACCTTATAAATATAGTCACTCTCTCTGCTCAGGTTCAAAGACTCTCCCAACGACATGATCACTGTTGAGGGCTGACCTCCTTCCAGCCAGGGGCAACCTTCTTACCTAATAGCCAACACAGGGCAAATGAATGTTTTTGCCACCACCTGAGAAGCACTGAGTCTATACACATGGGTGCTTGGGCCCAAATAGCGAACCAAGAGAGAATCATTAAATCTCTTTTCCTCCAAATTTAAGCTCTTTAAATTCATACAAATAAGGAAAAAAAAGAAAAAAAAGATCATCCAATTTTTTTTGGATCAAGCTGAATGAGAAGTAATTTAAAGTAGATTTAAAGCAAACGTGTCATGAAGAAAACTAATCAAGTGAATCAATTTTTCCCATAGGCATAATTAAGAAGTCATTGACATCTTTTTTCCCTTAAAATCCAGGTCAATTTGAAGTTCGGTGTTGAAGAAATGTGAAGCTCAAAAGGGTAATAAGTAAACAGGGAGAGAGAGAGATAAATAAATGAATGAACTGGATGGATGGATGGATGGATGGGTGGGTGGGTGGATGGGTGGATGGGTGGATGGGTGGATGGGTGGATGGGTGGATGGGTGGATGGGTGGATGGGTGGATGGGTGGATGGGTGGATGGGTGGATGGATGGATGGATGGATGGATGGATGGATGGATGGATGGATGGATGGATGGATGGATGGATGGATGGACAGGCACACAGAAAGACAGACATATGAATGAATGAATAGATGAATAAGTAAAGAGATAGCTATATCAACAAATCACTAAATAGATGGATAAATAGATAAACAGATAAATAATAACAATTTAGCTTTCCAGAACTGTATTTTTGTGTGTTGATCTGATATCCTGCCATTCTGTTGACTTTGTATATTAAATTTAATAGTTTCTTTTTGTTTTTTATTTGTATTGTATATTTGTGGGTGTGTGTATGTGAGAGAGAGAAAGAGAGAGAATTCCTTAGGATATTCTATGTATAAGATCTTGTCATCTTGAACAGGAAAAATTTAACTTCTTTCCAAATTCAAATGCCTTTAAAAAAAAATTTTAGCCTAACTTTTCTGTCTAGTATTTCCAGAAAAATGTGGAATAAGAGTTATGAAATCAGGCATCCTTGTCTTGTTCCTGATGTTAGGGGAAAACTTGTAGCCTTTCACCAGTGCGTGTGATGTTAACTGTGGGTATTTCATAAGTGTCCTTAATCAGATACATGTAGTTTCCTTACATTTCTAGTTTGTTGAGTGATTTTATTATGAAAGGGTCTTGGATTTTGTCAAATGATGTTTCTGCATTCATTAACCAATTCATTTTTCATTTTCTTAATTAATTGATATTTATGCCTAACAACTCTTGCATTTGTGGGATAAGTTCCACTGGGATGTGGTTTATAGTCTTTTCAATACGCTGCTATGTTTGGTTTGCTAGTATTTTGCTGCTGGATTTGGTTTGTTAGTACTCTGTTGAAGATTTGTATTCATATTCATAAGGGATATTGTGGGTTTTTTTGGCTTTGGTATCAGGGTGATTATGTCATCATAGAATCAGTTACAAAGTGTTCCCTACTATTTTCTTTTGCAAGAGTTTGAGAAAGATTAATGTTAATTTGTATTCGGTACTTTGTTATAATTTCTATCTCCTTATTGTTGTTGTTTTTGCTAGGTGCCCTCGAGTCATTTCTGACTCATAGCCACCCTATGCACAACAAAAGGAAACACTGCCCGATCCTGTGCCATCCTCACGATCATTGCTATACGTGAGCCCATTGTTGCAGCCACCACGTCAGTCCATCTTGTTGAGGGCCTTCCTCTTTTTCACTGACCCTGTTCTTTCCCAAGGATGATGTCCTTCTCCAGAGACTGATCCTTCCTGACAACATGCCCAAAGTATATGAGATGAAGTCTCACCACCCTTGCTTCTAAGGAGCATTCTGGCTGTACTTCTTCCAAGGCAGATTTGTTCCTTATTTTGGCACATCATGATATATTCAATATTCTTCACCAACAGATGCCAATTTTTCTTCAGTCTTCCTTACTCATCATCCAGCTTTCATTGCTTGGGTCAGGGGCACCTTAGTCTTCAAGGTGACATCCTTGCTTTTTAACACTTTAAGGAGGTCTTTTGTAGCAGATTTGCCCACTGCTGCTTCCATGGATGTTGATTGCTGAAACAAGTAAAATGAAATCCTATTTTTTTTAGGTTTTATATTTAGGTCTTTGATCCATTTTGAGTTAGTTTTTGTTTATGATGTGAAGTATGGGTCCTGATTCATTTTTTCTACAGATGGACATTCAGTTTTGCCAGTGCCATTTGTTAGAGACTGTCTTTTCCCAATTTAACAAAATTTGGTCCTTCATCAAAAATCAGCGGCCGATAGCTGGATGGATTTACATCTGTGCTCTAAATTCTGTTCCATCGGTCTGTTTGTCGTTGTACAAGTACCAGTCTGTTTTGATTGCCATGCCTGTATAGTAGGTTCTAAGATTCAGTAGTGCGAGGCCTTCTTTCTACCTTGTTCTTCTTTAGTAGCACTTAACTTATCCAAGGCCTCTTTCCTTTTCACATTGGGTTGGTGATTAGTGTTTCCATCTCATTAAAGAATGCCGTTGCAATTTGGATCGGTATTGCATTATATTTGTAGATCACTTCAGGTAGTATTGACATTTTTATGATGTTGACTCTTCCTATCCATGAGCATTTTTTTTTTTCTTCCAATTATATAGGTCTCTTGGTTTCTTGCAGTAGCATTTTGTAGTTTTCTTTGTATAGGTCTTTTATATCCCTGGTTAGATTTATTCCCAAGTATTTTATCATTTGGGGGGCTATTATAAATGGCATTCTTTTTGTGATTTACTTTTTGAAGTTCTCTTTGTTGATGTAGAGGAATCCAACTGATTTTTTATATGTTGATATTGTACCCTGCTACTTTGCTGAATCCTTCTATTAGTTCCAGTAGTTTTTTTTGTGGAATCCTTGGAGTTTTCTATGTATAGGTTCATTTCATCTGTGTATAGGGAAAATTTTGCTTCTTCCTTCCAATTTGGATGTCCTTTATTTCTTTTTTTTTCCATATTTCTTTAGTTAAGACTTTCAGTGCAATGACATTTTGGTTAGCAGCCGAGCACTTAACCAATGCACCACCAGGCCTCTTCTATGTCGTTACCTTGAAATTTACCATTATCTTCCTAAGTTTAAAACAGTCTTTTATTTACTGATATCGCTTTGGCTTCCTCTCCATATGAAAGTTCTATAACTACACCATTCATTCCCTCTTTTTTGTTTTGATGTCATCGTTTACATATTGATGTCTTTTGTTCCCTGTTTTTAGCCTTTTAGCTTTATTTTTAAAATTCTTTATTTGGGTTGGTATCTGGGTGGTCTGTCCTGCATCCAAATATCAGATTATTGTTTAATGTTTTTGGTTCTCTATTCGAAGGACTCTCTTTAATATTTCTTGTAAGTTTGGTCTGGTTTTTACAAATTCCCTTAATTTCTGCTTATCTGGAAATACTCTAATGTTGCCATTGTATTTGAGAGACAGTTTTACTGAATATAGAATTGCTGACTGAGTTTTTTTTGTTTTTTTACTTTCGACCTTTTATATAGGTCTTCCCACTGTCTTCTTGCCTACGTGGTTTTAGCTACATAGCTGGAGATTAGTTTTATTGGTTCCCCTTTGCAGATAGGTGACTTTATTTTTCCTTAGCTGATCTTAGGATTCTTTGTCTTTGGACCTTTTTATTTGCACGTTTGTTTATAAGTCTTGGTGACTTTCTTTGGGCTCTATCCTGTATGGTGTTCATTGCGCTTCTTGGATGAGTATCTTCCTGTCTTTCATGATGATAGATAGCGAAGTTTTCTGCCAGGATTACTTTGACAATTGTCTCTGTGTTTTGCATTGCACCCCTGCCCCATCCATTGGATCTCTTATCATATGCAAGTTTTTCCTCTTGATAGTGTCCCACATGATTATTAGGATTTCTTCATTCTTTTTCCTGATTTTTCCTCAAACAAAGTGGTATCAAGGGACTTTTCTTTAATTTCACTAATCTGTCTTCCATTGCTTCAATTCTGGTCCTATATCCTTCTTTGAGTTGTCTGTTTCTGAAATTTTATTCTTAATCTTTTGGCTTTCTAGTTGATGTTTTTGTATGGTTTCTAGTTGTTTCATTTTTATATTGTTTTCCTGAATTCTTTATCGCTTTTATGAGTTGTAAACAACTTGACAACAATGTTTTTTTTCTTTGTTTGTTGCTTTCTTTCATTTTGTCAGTGCCTTCCTCGATTTTGTCTATATTTTTCTTGGTTTTGCCTGTGTTTTCACAGGCTGTTTCTTACCCCCGGCAGTTTTTTTGTTCTTTATTTCAGTCACTTGCTGACTCCATCCTGTCCTGCTTCTTTTTGTGATTTGATATTGTCTGTTGTTTCCGAAGCATCAAGAAATTATTATATCTATTTATTTACTGTGTGTTTGTTGAACCCTGAAATTTTGTTTTGTTTTGATATATCCAAGTAGGCTGGGCCTGTGTTTTGCTCTGGTCTCTAATTTTGCCATTTTGATGCTCTCACTACCCTTCTCAGGGTTGGTGGAGGAATGACTGCATGTGTGAGTGTGGGTCTCTCGTGGGGCTGTTGAGGATATAGGTGGTGTTTCTGTTGAGGTGGTGTGTTTGTCTGTCCAGCTGGACCCTGGCTGTGGGTGCAGTGGGTGATCTTCCTAGTTTTGGGGTTGGGTGCTGTGTGTGTGCTCTGCTGATAGCAGGGTGGTTGGGTTTGGGGTATCTGGGTTGTTGGTCCCCAGATGAGTTGTCTGGAAACTCTCATCAATGGTTCCAGGTGAGCAGGGTTATGTGGGGATGTTTAGAATTAGAATATAGAATACAGAAGAATATACAATACACATTATAGAAGAATATACACAGTAGACTATACAATACAGAATATAGATTATACAAGAGCATATAATACAGAATTTAGAATATAGAAAGTAGAATGTAGAATACACAATATAAAATGTAGAATAAAGACTATAGATTACAGATTATAAAATACAGAAAATTATGGAATGTAGAATGTAAAATATAGAAGAATACACTATATTCTATTTTCAAAGTTCTTTTATATTCTGTATTCTATCTTCAGTGTTCTATGTTCCATATTCTATGTTTCAGATTCTCTATTTTCTATAATCTATGTTCTTCTATATTCTATATTTTTGTATATTCTATATTCCATACTCTGCATTCTATATTCAATGTTCTATATTCTATATTTTTCTACATACAATATTCTTCTATGTTCTATATTTCATATTCCATATTCTACATTGTATATTTTAAATTCTTCCATATTCTATGCTCTATATTCTGTATTCTACATTCTAAATTCTTTATTCTATGTTCTTCCATATTCTTCTATATTCTATATACTATATTTTTCTGTATTCTATATTCCATAGTCTACATTCTTCCTTCTATATTCTACATTCTTCTATATTCTGTATTCTATATTCTTCTATAGTGTATATTTTGTTTTATTCTATATTCTTATTCCATTATCTTCTATAATCTATATTCTTCTATATTCTGTGTTCTTTATGCTTTATTTATATTCTATATTTTGTATTCTACATTCGATATTCTTCTATATTCTATATTTTCTATATTTTGTATTCCATCCTGTGTTCTGTATTCAATGTTCTTTCTATATTCTATAATTTTCTGTATTCTATGTTCTACATTCTATATTCTTCTATAGTCTGTATCATATATTGTTCTATATTGTATATTCTGTATTTTGCATTCTACATTCTATATTCCATAATCTTCTATATTGTATAATGTATATTCTCTATATTATGCATTTTTATTCTATATTTTATATTCTGTATTCTACATTCTATTTTCTAAATTCTGTATTTTCTATATTCCATTGATTGTATTCTATATTCATTTTTCTCTATAGTCTATATTTTTAATAATTTTCTGTATTCTATATTCCATATTGCATATTATGTATACTCTATTCTACATTCTGTATTCTCTTATAGTCTATCTTCTATATTTAATTCTACATTCTATATTCCAGAATCTTCAATATTCTATAATCTATATTCTTCTATATTCTATGTTCTTTATTCTATATTTTATTTCTATATTTTGTATTCTACTTTGTACATACTCTATTCTATATTTATCTCTATTTTATATTTTTCTATATTCTCTATTCCATCCCTGTATTCTATATCACATATTCTATATTCTGTGTTCTATATTCTATGTTCTATATTCAATATTTTTTATATACTACATTCTTTTGTATTCTATATTCCATAGTCTATATTCTACATTCTGCATTCTATATTCTATAGTCTTCTATATTCTGTATTCTATACTCTTCTACATTCTTATTCTACATTCTATATTCTTCTCTTATAATCTATATTCTTCTATCTGCTATATTCTATATTGTATATTCTAAATTGTATATTAAATATTCTACAGTCTACATTCTATATTCTAAATTTTGTAATATTCTTTTTCTTCTCTATACTCTAGTCCACATTCTATGTTCTCTATTCTACATTCTATATTTCATTTTCTTCTATATTCTACATGTTCTAAATTTTTCTGAATTCTATATTCTTCTATATTCTATATTTTTAGTGTTTATTCTACCTTCTAATCTCTATATTCTATATTCTTCTGTAATCTAATATTCTCTTGTATTCTCTATTCCATATTCTCTATTCTACATTCTATATTCTTCTATAGTCTGTAATTTATATTCTTCTACTTTCTTTATTCTATATTCTTCAATAGTGTATATCCGATACCTTATATTCCATATTTGTCCATGTTCTATTTTCTTCTACGTTCTATCTTCTATTTTCTGTAGTCTGTCACCTATATTCTGTATTCTTCTATATTCTGCATTCTGTATCCTATATCTTCTATATTCTAAATTTTTGCTCTATATTTTCCTATATTCCATATTCTGTTTTTCAGTTTTCTATATTCTTCTATAATTATACTCTACATTCTTCTATTGTCCATATTCCATATTCTTCTATACTCTATATTTTTTCTTTTATATTCTGCATTGTATTTTCTATGTCCTATGTTCTTCTATATACTATATTCCTCTATATTCTATGTTCTATGTTCTAAATTCTTCTATATTCTATATTCTGTATTTTATATTCTACATTCTAAATTCTATATTCTCCTATGTTCTATATTCTTTTATATTCTCTTTCTATATTTTTACATATTCTAGGTTCTATATATCATACTCTGTATTCTATATTGTATATTCAAAGTTCTATGTTCTATATTCTTTATTTTTATATATACTATATTTTTCTGTGTGGTATATTCTATGTTCCATATTCTACATTCTGTATTCTTTTAAATTCTGTATTCTTTTATATTTTACATTCTACATTCCATAATTCTCTGTATTCTACAATCTGTATTCTATAGTCTTTATTCTATATTTTATATTCTGTAGTCTACATTCTATATTCTAAATTCTGTATTCTATGTTCTTCAGTAATCTATATTCTTTCTTGTATAGTCTTCTACTGTGTACATTCTTCTATAATATATATTCTGTATTCTATATCCTAATTCTTCTATATTCTCTATTCCATATTCTGTATTCTTCAATATTCTGTATTCTACATTCTACTATATTCTTTTTCTTGTATTTTCCATACCCTCGTATATTCTATATTCTTCTATATTCCGTATTCTATGTTCTCCTATATTCTATATTTTACATTGTACATTCTATATTCCATTATTTTCTATATTGTATGATTTATAATCTTCTATATTCTATACTTTCCTGTATTCTTCATTGTATACTTTGCATTGTATAATCTGTATTCTACATTGTACATTTTATATTCTTCTGCATTCTATATTCTAAATTTATACTCTATTTTCTTTTATATCCTGTATTCTTTATGCTATATTCTTCTGTAATGTATATTCTATATTCTTCTTTATTCCAAATCCTCTATACACTATATTGTTCTGTTTATAAAGTTCTTTTATATTCTGTATTCTATCTTCAGTGTTCTATGTTCCATATTCTATATTCTATATTTTAAATTCTCTATATTCTACAATCTATGTTCTTCTATATTCTATATTTTTGTATATTCTATATTCCATACTCTGTATTCTATATTTGATGTTCTATATTCTGTTTTGCCACATACACTATTCTTCTATATTCTATATTTCATATTCCATATTCTACATTCCACATTGTATATTTTAAATTCTTTCATATTCTATGCTCTGTGTTCTATATTCTACATTCTAAATTCTATATTCTTCCATATACTTCTAGTCTATATTTTTCTATATACTATATTTTTCTGTATTCTCTATTCCATATTCTATATTCTTCCTTCTATATTTTATATTCTACTATGTTCTGTATTCTATATTCTTCTATATTGTATATTCTGTATTTTAAATTCTATATTCCATTATCTTCTATATTCTATATTCTTCTATAGTCTGTGTTCTTTACCCTTTATTTTATATTCTGTATTCTACATTCTATATTTTTCTATACTCTATATTTTCTATATTACATATTCCATACTCTGTGTTCTATATTCAATGTTCTTTTTCTATATTTTTCTATACAATTTTCTGTATTCTATATTCTTCATTCTTTACTCTATATTCTTCTATAGTCTGTATCATATATTTTTCTATATTGTAAATTCTGTATTTTACATTCTACATTCCATAATCTTCTATATTGTATAATGTATATTCTCTATATTATGTATTTTTTCTATATTTTATATTCTGTATTCTACATTCCGTATTCTAAATTCTATATTTTTCTATATTCCATTGTCTATATTCTATATTCAATGTTGTTTTCTATATTCTATATTTTTTATAATTTTCTGTATTCTATATTCCATATTGCATATTCTGTAAACTATATTCTACATTCTATATTTTCTTATATTCCATCTTCTATATTCTATATTTAATTCTATATTCGAGAATATTCTATATTCTTCTGTATTCCATGTTCTTTATTCTACTTTGTACGTACTCTATTCTACATTCTAAGTCTATTCTATATTCTCTATTCCATACTCTGTATTCTATATTCCATGTTCTATATTCTATATTTTTTATATCCTATATTCTTCTGTATTCTACATTCTATATTCCATATGCTATATTCTACATTCTGCATTTTATATTCTTCTATGTTCTGTATTCTATACTCTTCTACATTCTATATTCTTCTGTTGTAATCTATATTCTTATACCTGCTATATTCCATATTGTACATTCTAAATTCTATATTCAATATTCTAGTCTACATTCTATATTCTCAATTTTTCAATATGCTTTATTCTTTTCTATTCCCTATCCCATATTCTATGTTCTCCATTCTCCATTCCATTTTCTTCTATATTCTATATTCTACATTTTATATTCTAATTTTTTTCTGAATTCTATATTTTTTATGTATATTCTACCTTCTAATCTCTATTCTTCTGTAATCTATTCTCTTGTATTCTCTATTCTACATTCTACATTCTTCTATATTTTGTCATCTGTATTTTACTACTTTATTCTCTGTTCTTCAATACTGTATATTCTATACCCTATATTCCGTTTGTCAATATTCTATTTTCTTCTACATTCTATCTTCTATATTCTGTAGTCTGTCATCTATATTCTTTACCCTTCTATATTCTGCATTCTATATCCTATATCTTCTAAATTTATGCTCTATGTTTTCCTATATTCTGTATTCTATATTTTTCAATATTCTACATTCTTCTATAATTATATTCTACATTCTCCTATTTTCCATATTCCTTATTCTTCTATACTCTATATTTTTCTATATTCTTTTTTCTTTTATGTTCTGTATTGTATCTTCTATGTTCTTCTATATACTATATTCCTCTATATTCTATAGTCCATATTCTATATTCTACGTTCTAAATTCTTCTATATTCTATATTTTATACTCTACATTCTAAATTCTTTTATATTCTATTTCTATATTCTTCCATAATCTAGGTTCTATATTCCATTCTCTGTATTTTATATTGTATATTTAAAGTTCTATGTTCTATATTGTTTATCTTTCTATATACTGTTTTTCTGTATGGTATATCCTATGTTCCATATTCTGTATTCTATATCCTATATTCTACATTCTGTATTCTTCTATAGTATGCATTCTATATTCTTCTATATTTTACATTCTACATTTCATAATTTTCTATATTCTATAATCCGTAACCAATACTCTTCATTTTATATTTTATATTCTGTATTCTACATTCTATTTTCTATTTCCAAATTCTGTATTCTATGTTCTTCTATAATCTATATTCTGTATCGTATAGTCCTGTAGGGTAGCCCGCATGCACGAACAGGCCCGAATAGCGGAGCCCCGCAGGTATGGCGAAGCCCCGCAGGTAAGGCGAAGCCCGAAAGGAGAGTCCCGCAGGCAACAATAGTCTCGAAAGGAGAGCCCCGCAGGCATGAACAGGCCCGAACAGAGAGTCCCGCAGGGAAGAATAGGCCCGAACGGAGAGTTCTGCAGGCAAGTATACGCCCAAATGGAGAGTCCCGCAGGCAAGAATAGGCCCTAACGGAGAGTCCCGCAGGCAAGAATATCCCCTAATACAGAAGCCCCACAGGCAAGAACAGGCCCAAATAGCGGAGCCCCACACGCAGAAAAAGACCTGAATAACGGAGCTCCACAGGCACTAAGAGGCCCGAATAGAGGAGCCCTGCAGACAAGAGGAAGCTTGAAAGGAGAGTCCCGCGGGCAAGAATAGGCCTGAATAGAGGAGCCCCGCAGGCAAGAATAGGCCCGAATTGGAGCCCGGCAGGCAAGAAAAGGCCCTTACACAGTCCCGCGGGCAAGAATAGGCCTGAAGAGAGGAGCCCCGCAGGCAAGAATAGGCTCGAATTGGAGCCTGGCTGGCAAGAAAAGGCCCTTACACAGTCCCGCGGGCAAGAATAGGCCTGAAGAGAGGAGCCCCGCAGGCAAGAATAGGCCCAAACAGAGTTCCACAAGCAAGAATAGGCCCGAATAGGGTAGCCTGGAGTCGAGAATAGGCCCCAACGGAGAGTCCCGCAGTGGGGAACAGGCCCGAAAGGAGAGTCCGGCAGCCGAGAAAAGGCTCGAACAGAGATTCCCACAGGCCAGAATAGAGGAGCCCTGTAGGCAAGAATAGGCCTGAACAGGGTCCCGAAGGCAAAAATAGACCTGAACGGAGAGTCCCGCAGGAAAGAACAGGCCCAAACGGAGAGTGCTACAGGCAAGAATAGGCCAGAACGGAGATTTCTGTAGCCAAGAATAGGCCCCAACAGAATCCGGAAGGCAAGAACATGCCCTAATAGTGGAGTCCCGCACTTACCAACACGCCGAATAGCGGAACCCGCCACACAGGATCACGCACAAATACCGGAGCCCCGCAGGCACGTACACGCCCGAATAACGGGGGCCCACAGGCTCAAACAGGCCCGAATAACGGAGGCCCGCAGGCTCAAACAGGCCTGAATAACGGAGCCCCGCACGCACGAACAGGCCCGAATAAGGGGGGCCCGCAGGCTCAAACAGGCCCGAATAACGGAGGCCCGCAGGCTCAAACAGGCCTGAATAACGGAGCTCCGTAGGCACGAACAGGCCCGAATAGAAGAGCCCCGCAGGCAAGAGGAGGAAGGAAAGGATGCTCCCGCAGGCAAGATTAGGCCCGAAGAGAGAGTTCTGCAGGTAAGAATAGGCCCGAATGGAGATTCCCACAGACCAGGTTAGAGGAGCCCTGTAGGCAAGAATAGGCCTGAACAGGGTCCCACAGGCAAAAATAGACCTGAACGGAGAGTGCCGCAGGAAAGAATAGGCCAGAACGGAGATTTCTGTAGCCAAGAATAGGCCCCAACAGAATCTGGAAGGCAAGAATAGGCCCGAATAGAGAAGCCCCGCACGCAAGAACAGGCCTGAACAGAGTCCCGCAGGCAAGAATAGGCCCAAACAGAGATTGCTGTAGCCAAGAATAGGCCCGAACAGAGTCCGGAAGGCAAGAATAGGCCGGAATAGAGGAGCCCCGCACGCAAGAACAGGCCCGAATAGCGGACCCGCCACACAAGAACACACACGAATATCGGAGCTCCGCAGGCACAGCAGGCCCAAATAGAAGAGCCCCGCAGGCAAGAGGAGGAGAAAGGATGCTCCCGCAGGCAAGATTAGGCCCGAACGGAGGTTCCACAGGCAAGAATAGGACCGAACAGAGTGTCCCATAGGCATGAATGGGCCCTAACAGAAGGTCCTGCAGGCGAGAATAGGCCGGAAGGGAGAGTCCCGCAGGCCAGGATAGGCCCGAACAGAGATACCCGAATGCAAGAATAGGCCCAAATAGAGGAGCCCCGCAAGCAAGAATAGGCCCTAAGGGAGAGTCCCGCAGGGGAGAACAGGCCTGAACGGAGAATCCCACAGGCAAGAAAAGGCCAGAATAGAGGAGCCCTGTAGGCAAGAATAGGCCTGAACAGGGTCCCGCAGGCAAGAATATAGAATGTTGAATACAGTATAAAGAATATGGAATATAGAATACACAAAAATATAGTATATGTAGATATATAGAAAATAGAAGATTGAATATAAAAAATATAGAATATAGAAAAATTTCAAATGTTTAATATAGAATGTAGAATATAGAAGATTTTAAAATGTAGACTATACAATATGGAATATAGAATACAGAAGAATATAGTATAGAGAAATATAGAATATAGAACATCAAATAGAGAATAGAGAGTATGGTATATAGGATATAGGAAAATATAGAATATAGAAGAACATAGAATTTAGAATGTGGAATATAGAATATAGAAGAATTTAGAATATAGAATATGGAATATAGAAGGAAATAGTACATAGAAGAAAACTGAACATAGAACACAGAAGATAGAATACAGAATGTAAAAGAATATAGAAAATAGTAGAATATAGAATATACAAGAATATGGAATACAGAAGAATATAAACAAGAATATAGATTATAGAATATACATTACGGAAGAATATAGAATACAAAATATAGAAGAATATTGAATATAAATTTAGAATATAGAAGAATATAGAATAGAGAAGGCTATAGAAAATGCAAGAAAAAGAATATAGTAGAATGTAGAATACACAATATGGAAGAATAGAGAATATAGAAGAATTAGAATATAGAATACAGAAGAATATAGAATATACATTATAGAAGAATATACACAGTAGAAGACTATACAATACAGAATATAGATTATACAAGAACATGTAATACAGAATTTAGAATATAGAAAGTAGAATACAGAAAACAGAATATAAAATATAGAATAAAGACTATAGAATACAGATTATAAAATATAGAAAATTATGGAATGTAGAATGTAAAATATAGAATACACTATATTCTTCTATTTTCAAAGTTCTTTTGTATTCTGTATTCTATCTTCAGTGTTCTGTGTTCCATATTCTATATTTTAAGTTCTCTATATTCTATAATCTATGTTCTTCTATATACTATATTTTTGTATATTCTATATCCCATACTCTGTATTCTATATTCTGTATTTTTCTACATACAATGTTCCTCTATATTCCATATTCTATATTCTACATTGTATATTTTAAATTCTTCCATATTCTATGTTCTGTATTCTACATTCTAAATTCTTTTCCTTCCATATTCTATATTTTTCTATATACTATAATTTTCTGTATTCTACATTCCATATTCTACATTCTTCCTCCTATATTCTATATTATTCTATATTCTGAATTCTATATTCTTCTATGTTGTAGATTCTGTATTTTACATTCTGTATTCTATATTCCATTATTTCTATATTCTATAATCTATATTCTTCTATATTCTGTGTTCTTTATGCTTTATTTCATATTCTATATTTTGTATTCTACATTGTATATTCTTCTATATTCTATTTTTTCTATATTCTATGTTCCATACTCTGTGTTCTATATTCAATGTTCTTTTTCTATATTCTAT